>NW_027846289.1:0-2113 GCF_054177405.1 Leptonychotes weddellii
TGGGTGGCTCAGTTGGTTAAGCGACTGCCTTCGGCTCAGGTCATGATCCTGGAGTCCCTGGATCGAGTCCCGCATCGGGCTCCCTGCTCGGCAGGGAGTCTGCTTCTCCCTCTCCCACTCCCTGTTTGTGTTCCCTCTCTCGCTGTGTCTTTCTCTGTCAAATAAATAAATAAAATCTTTAAAAAAAAAAAAAAAAAAAGAATACAGAAAATAAGAAAATATACTTAATGCAACTGGCCCTGTGGTGAATAGATGCCAAACAAGACAAACACAGAATCTAAGAAAACACAGAACACATATACACAATAGAATAATACCCATCAATAAAATGGAATTAGCTATTGATACATGCAACAACTTGGATGGAACTTAAGGGCATTATGCTTAATGAACAAAAGCCAATATCAAAAGGTACATTTTGTATGATTCTATTCAACATCTTCAAAATGACAAAACTATAGTAACAGTGAACAGATAATTGGACAAGGAGAGTAAATAGAAAACAGCTTCATTTTTGTCTCTCATTGTCACTTTAAATATGTTCGGTGGAGCTAGATCTTCCCTGATCCTGTTGAAAATTTATTTAGAGATCATGATTTTTTTTTATCACACCTACAAATGGTTTCAGCTCAGTAATAACAATGTCCAGTCTTCATGGCTGAGCAAAAATTAAGACTTCTTCCTCTGCTTCGATCTGTTTACAGTTTATGCCAAACTGTATTTTCCAAAAGTGAGTGCAACTATATTTTTGGTCCCACATGGTCTTCCAGAACCTTGCCACTTTCCCATCAGAAAGTGGAGACAATTTCCCCTTTCCACTGAATCTGGATGGACCTTTTAAATTGTGAGTACAGTGGAAATGATGCTATGTGATTCTGAGGCTAGGTGTAAAACATGATAGAGCTTCCATCTGGATCTTTCTTGGGACTCTTGCCTTTAGAACCCTGAGCTGCAGTGTAAGATGTCTGAGTCTACCATGCTGTTAAGAAGCCCAAACTAGCCCACACAGAGAGACCACATGGAGAAACCCTAAGATTACATGAAATAAGAGAGATGTCCCACCAGCTCCCAGTGGCTCCGGGAACTCTGCACTCTTCCAGGTTCAGCTATCATGAAAAATTTGAGCCAAAACTGTCCATCCAGATTGTTCCAGAATTCCTGACCCAGAGAAACCATGAAAGATAGTAAATGATTGCTGTTGTTTGAAACCATTAAACTTGACAGACTGGATATACAAACAGACAATGACAGATCATATATGCCAACAGAATTCTGACCTACAAACTCTGCAGCAACCAACTAGTTTCCAATCAGGAAACCAAACTAAACCTTGGCAGTGATCAGCCCACAACATTCAGGCTTTGGACAATGACTGCTAGCTCCCCTCCCACTTTTTTTTTTTTTTTGTGCCTCTGCTTCCGGTTCAGGACCAACCAGAGAAAGCCAAATTCGATCCCAAACCAGTCATATAATATGCACTGCTTCTTTTTAGCTCACCTCCAGCGTCTCTATGCCAATAATCTCCAATCACTGTATTCCTGAAGCCTTCCCTTTTTTTTTTTTTAAGATTTTATTTATTTATTTGAGAGAGAGAGAATGAGAGACAGAGAGCACGAGAGGGAAGAGGGCAGAGGGAGAAGCAGACCCCCTCCCGAGCAGGGAGCCCGATGTGGGACTCGATCCCGGGACTCCAGGATCATGACCTGAGCCGAAGGCAGTCGCCTAACCAACTGAGCCACCCAGGCGCCCTGAAGCCTTCCCTTTTTCACTATAAAGTTTTCCTACTCCCCTGCCTGCCTTTGAGCTCTGCCAAACACAGGTGATGGTGGTTGTAATACCAGTAATTTGAAACAACCTAATGATAACAAGATAAGACAATTACATAAGTGGCATGTAGAATTTACAAAATATTATGGAAGAACACTTCGTGTTCATATATATTTGATTTAAAAAGCAGGTTAGGGGAGGGTATGTGCTATGGTGAGCGCTGTGAATTGTGTAGGACTGTTGAATCACAGACCTGTACCTCTGAAACAAATAATACATTATATGTAAAAAAAAAAAAAAAAAGAAGAAGATAGCAGGAAGGGAAAAATGAAGGGGGGGAAATCGG
>NW_027846290.1:0-263 GCF_054177405.1 Leptonychotes weddellii
TGGGTGTAAAGATTACTTAAATAGATGAAACTTAAAAAAAAAAAAAAAAAGGAATACTCACGTTCATAGTCTACTGTGATACCCAGGGAATTTGTCTTGATTGCCATCTACCTCCGAGTCTGCCCCTTCTCAACTTCGACCAGATCTCCAAGTGTTGGCGTTCTCCAAGGCTCTCTAGTCTGATCTTTCCTCTTTTCCTGTCTACACTGTCCAGGGCTTCTCATGTATTCTTGAAACTCCAACTTTGACTTGAAATGCATCTT
>NW_027846291.1:0-263 GCF_054177405.1 Leptonychotes weddellii
TTGACTCTTTGGTCCATGGTTTAACAAAATGGAAGCAATTCATAAACCTCTGGCCTTTCCCGACTTTGTCTGAAGCCTCCAGAGCTGGACAGCCCCCCACGGGGGCCGGTTGGACAAAGCTTCCAGGGGGCATCCCAGCAGCCACCACCAGAAGCGTCCACCATCACACTGAAACTGTGCGCAAGGTAAGCGAGAGCGAGAGCAGATCTCACACGTGGTGTCACTGTTTTATACTTTAGTCGTTTTGACTCCCCAGGGTCAAC
>NW_027846292.1:0-263 GCF_054177405.1 Leptonychotes weddellii
TCTCTGTAATATCCTCTCAGTTTTTCCCTGCAAATCTATTACTGTTCCAAAGTTAAGTTCTATTTACAAAATAAAAACGATCTCTCTTTTAGACATACAAGAGAAGAAAGTGTTTTAGAGCAAAGATTCTGCTGCCGAGTGAGTGCATTTCTTACAGAGCTCCTGGACCGGACAGCGCTCACACTGAACATGAGGGTGATTTACCGGGCCTCTGCTGCTGATTTCTATGGAGAATTCCTTGTCACATTCAACACGGGGTAAAA
>NW_027846293.1:0-263 GCF_054177405.1 Leptonychotes weddellii
CACATATATTAGTTGATCTCTGAATATCCTTTCTTTCATAAGCAACTAAAAAATCAAAGTATACGAAACAGCCATTTTTAGACATTGCACTGTAGGTAATATGGGACTATGATACCTGAGAAAAGGAAAACAAAGGTGGTGAACCTTATGATTGGCCCTAGATTACCACCTGGAGGCAGTTGCCAGGCTGCAGTGAAGGTAGGGAAAACAAAAATAAAGCCCAGGGTCTCACTACATTTAGTAACTAGAAGAGAGTTCAGGAT
>NW_027846294.1:0-263 GCF_054177405.1 Leptonychotes weddellii
CCAGAGTCCTACAGGTGTTTAGTGGCAGAGGTGGGTTTGGAATCCAGGTTGGTTTTTTTGTTTGTTTGTTTGTTTGTTTGTTTGTTTGACAGAGAGAGAGAAGGAACACAAGCAGGGGGAGTGGGAGAGGGAGAAGCAGGCTTCCCGCGGAGCAGGGAGCCCCATGCGGGGTTCGATCCCAGGACCCCGGGATCATGACGGGAGCCCAAGGCAGACGCTTAACAACCGAGCCACCCAGGCGCCCCTGGAATCCAGGTTGTTAA
>NW_027846295.1:0-263 GCF_054177405.1 Leptonychotes weddellii
CCTCCTTTGTCAGAAGAGGAATAACAAGGGTGAAGCACAGTGCCTACGCTCAGATCGGGTGGAGAAGGTTCAGCCAGGGGCTGAGGGCTGTAATATAGATGGACAAGCATCAGAGTGGGCAGTCAGCACACATTGCAATACAAGGAAATGACCTAGCTTCAGTTACCTGAACTAGGTGTTTCATTCCCTCCCACTGGGGCTCTTTGAAGTTCAACTTCTTTAAGGTGATCTAAGGTCCTTTGACCCTGTCTGGAGAATCAAGC
>NW_027846296.1:0-263 GCF_054177405.1 Leptonychotes weddellii
AGGAACAGTGACCTCGGGACGGTGGCAGGAGCCGTGTGTACGGTCGGCCCGCAGGGCCCCCGCACTGCCCCCCACGGCCCGGCCCACAGCGTCTGCCCTGGGGCCGGGCTTCTGGGGGAGTGCCCAGCAGCAACCCCCAGCCCATGACTGCTGGGGGCTGGGGGGACGCCACCGCAGCCCCTGCCACCCCCACCCCCCCAGTGGGCAGAGCCTTGGGGGCCCAGCAGGGCAGCTCCTCACTCGCGCCATCTACCGGCTTCCTC
>NW_027846297.1:0-263 GCF_054177405.1 Leptonychotes weddellii
CCTGGCCCAGGGACCCCTCAGCAACAGCCTCGCGCACGCGACGGAGCCTGCAGGCATTAGTCTTTAGGAGATGTGCCGATGAAAAGAATGGTCAAGAATCAAAGATGCTTGCCTCCCGACACTGCACACGAATGGTGAATAATATGTCATTCTTCCTCTGGAGGTGACAACTCAAAACTGGTTTAGTAATTACCCACACATGACTGTGTTTCATCCTTAGAAGGATGCCACAGAGAGCTTACATTATCATGTGGGGTTTTTAG
>NW_027846298.1:0-263 GCF_054177405.1 Leptonychotes weddellii
AGCAGAGTTCCTGACCCCGAGCGGCCCCTCCTCTGGGGCCCCGGAGCGCTGACCCCTTCCCGCTGCAGGCACGGCCTCCAACACTACTTCTCCAGCCGGGGCATCGCCATTGCTGTGCAGTACTTCTGGGACCGGGGCCACCGGGACATAACCGTCTTTGTGCCTCAGTGGCGCTTCAGTAAGGATGCCAGGGTCAGAGAGGGCCACTTCCTGCAAAAGCTGTATTCCCTCAGCCTGCTCTCCCTCACTCCCTCCCGAGTCAT
>NW_027846299.1:0-263 GCF_054177405.1 Leptonychotes weddellii
ACAAGGCTCAAGGGTTTCCTCTCTGAGAAACTGTGCCTTCTTAGTAACAATCCAGAAGTATCAGGCCAATTACATCAAGTTTGTAATTTTTATTAGAAAACATTATGAGACCTTAAAAAGTACGAGGAACAATTTAACAAACGCCCACAGACACATCCATCCTAAGGGAAAGAGGCTCCAGACACACCTGCTCCCTTCCCTCTATGCCGATCCGTTCTCCTGGACACGATGCTCGTGATCCGTGCACTCCGTGGACTTACGTG
>NW_027846300.1:0-2113 GCF_054177405.1 Leptonychotes weddellii
CAGATGGCCCGGACGCCCCCACCATTTCCCCCTCAGACTCCTTTTACCATCCAGGGGCCACCCTCAGTCTCTCCTGCCACGCAGCCTCTAACCCGCCCGCACAGTATTCTTGGTTTATCAGTGGGAGGCCCCAGCCACTCACACAGGAGCTCTTTATCCCCAACATCACTGCGAATGATGGTGGATCGTATACCTGCCTCGCCTATAACTCTGGCACTCGTCTCAGTAAGACCACAGTCAAGACTATCACAGTCTCTGGTAAGTGGATCCCTGGAGCATCTGCACCGACGGCTGTGGTGAAGGTCTGTCTGGCTTTCAGCAAAGAGCCTAGAAGTAGTCATTTCCCATTTGCTCCCAAATCTGTCCCTGAACTCCCCCATTACATGTCTGCAGAGGCTTCCTCCCTGATTTCTCATGGCAGACCTTGGGTCCAGTCTGGAATGTGGGGAGGGGGGTTCTCAGCTCCAGAAAGCCCCATGCTTTGCAAATAGGGAAGAATAAAGAGTCCTCAAGTTCAAGTTGCTTTTTGTTGTTGAATTGCAGAAGTGCATTATGTATTCTGGATATTAATCTCTTACCGGATAGGATTTGCAAATGTTTCTTTCCAATCCATGGGTTGCCCTCACTTTTTTTTTTTTTTAGTGAACTTTAGTTGACACACAACGTGACCTTAGTTTCAGGTGTACAACATAGTGATTGGACAGCTCTATATGTTATGCTGTACTCAACACAATGGAGGTCCCATCTGACCCCATGCAGCCCAATTAAAATACCACTGACTGTATTTCCTGTGCTGTACATTTCATCCCTATGTCCTGTTCATTCCAGACCTAGTGCTACCACTCTCCGGATTGTGTCTTTTGATGCGCAGAAGTTTTCTATTTTGATGCAATCCAATTCATCTGTTTTTTCTTTTGTTGTCTCTGCTTTGGGTGTCATATCTAAGAAATCATTGGGAAATCCAGTTTCCATAAGTTTTTGCATTACGTTTTCTTCTAAGGCTTTTATAGTTTTGACTCTTATGTTTAGATGTTTGGTCTATTTTGCATTAACATTTGTACACGATGTACAAAGGTATACATGGTGGAAGGTCAGGTCCAACTTCATTCATTTGCATGGACATCCAGTGTTCCCAACACCATTTGTTGAATAGATTTTTTTCTCCATTGAAGGGTCATGACAACCTTCTTGAAAATCATTCAACCACATATGCCAGTGTTTGTTTCCGGGGTGCCTATCCTATTTCATTGGTCTCTATGTCTGTTTTTATAGCAGATCCCCATTATTATTGGTTAATGTAGCTTTGCAGTCAGGAAGTAGGAGTCCTCCAACTTTGTTCTTTTTCAAAATAAGTATTTGAGGCCCCTGAGATTCCATGTAAATGTTTGGAAATTCCTATTTCTGAAAAATATTTCCTTCAGAATTTGATAGGGAGGCACCTGGCTGGCTCAGTTGGTGGAACATGCGACTCTTGACCTCAGGGTTGTAGGTTTGAGCCCCGTGTTGGATGTAGAGATTACTTTAAAATAAAATCTTAAAAAAAATTGATAGGGATTACATTGAATCTGTGGATCTCTTTGGGTAGCTTTGTCATCTAAGTTTCATCACCATGAACATGGGATGTCTTTCCACTTATTTGAGTCCTCTGTAATTTCTATCCGCAATGTTTTATAGATTTCCATATATAGTCTGTTGACTCATTAATTAATTCCTAAGATTTTGTTCTTTTTTTTCCTAAGTATTTTATTCTTTTTAATGTTATTGTAAGTGGAATTGTTTTCTTAAACACAGTGATTTTTGTATGTTGATTTTTGTATCCTACAACTTTGTTGAATTCTTAATTAGTTCAACAGTTTGTGTGTGCATGGGAGGGGATCATTAGGGTTTTGTACATAAAATTTCATGTCATCTGCAAAGAGACATAATTGTACTTACTCCTTTCCAATTTGATTGCATTCTCTGTTTTTTTTCCTCCTAATTATTTTTGCCTGGACTTCTGTACTGTGTTGAACACCGGTGCTGAAAGTGGCATGTTTATCTTCTACTTTCAGGGTTTCACCATGGAGTGTGATGCTAGATCTGGCTGTTGCATGTAAGGCCTTTATTATGTTCA
>NW_027846301.1:0-263 GCF_054177405.1 Leptonychotes weddellii
TTTGTATTTATCATGCTGATTTCCACTGCTTGCTGCTTGGGGAAGGCAGGGCAGGTGTACGCCTCTGGTTCGTAGCTCAGCACCTGACCCACGGTGGCCTCTCCACAACCACCTGTCGAGTGAATGAACAAATCCTTGCCTCTGGATATGCATTCTCACCCTGAACTCCTGGTACCCGACTAAAGCCCGTGAGAGTTATTGTGCACCTGCAATCGGTAAGCATGCCCCTTGCTCCCCAAACTCAGAACTGAGTCAGATTCTGC
>NW_027846302.1:0-263 GCF_054177405.1 Leptonychotes weddellii
CCTTTCCGATGGCTCTTTCTGGCCTGAGGGAAAATGTTCTAAGTCCTCAGCTAGTCCTCTGGTAGTTCAGCTTCTCCTTACGCCATTTTGAATACCTCGTGGTAATGAAGTCCCAGGCATTAAGTGGCGGCAGCTTATGGATTGTATGTCACGTGTGGACAGTTTTCAGTGGGTCCACCTGCTGATTTTGAACACCGTAACGGACGTCCACCTGGCTCAGGAGGTCCTCCTGGATAATTGTGCGTTCTGTGCTGCTGAGCCCC
>NW_027846303.1:0-263 GCF_054177405.1 Leptonychotes weddellii
TACTTTAAAGGTTTTAAATTCCTAAAATCACGTTGTTTCCATTGTAGTCATTCATCTTAAAATACATCTGTTAAAACTTGTCTTATCACATACATTTGTGATTCTTAAAAATTAGGTGACAGTAGACTTACAAACTTAATAGTGTGATACGTCCTACTTTACCTGTTAAACTATATTAGAAGTAAATATCATGAATATTGCATATATTTTCTAAGACTATGTGTAAGTACAGGTGAAGTAGTTGGCAGTCTCATTTATAACTG
>NW_027846304.1:0-263 GCF_054177405.1 Leptonychotes weddellii
GTGACCTCAAAGAAGAGACTCGATATAGACATGAGGCAGGAGTGTTCCAGGCCACTAGACAGTGTCATCATAATCACACTGTTCCGTTCTCACCGCTTTAACCTGTCTGACTCCGACTCCCTGCAGCTAGGCAGTGACTCTTTGAAAGAAGGAATGACATTTACTCATGTTGGGGCTTCTGTTCTGAATACGGTCCATACGCTGTTTGCATGTTTCTGTCTCCCCCTCTAGAAGGTCCTTTGTAATACAGCATGCCCGTCCAG
>NW_027846305.1:0-263 GCF_054177405.1 Leptonychotes weddellii
CTCCTAGTACATTTTAGAGCTATTATATGGTTAATATTTTTTATAATTAATGTACATCATTTTCAGCAACAAAATTATATACTGATAGAAACATTACTAAACATTTTTTTCCCCAAAATGCTCCATGTCTCCTTAGCACAAGGGTTTTGTTTGGTTTCAGATTTTTTTTTAAAGATTTTATTTATTTATTTATTAGAGAGAGAGACAGAGATAGCAACAGAGATAATGAAAGAGGGTGAGAAGCAGGGAGCCTGACGGGGCTC
>NW_027846306.1:0-263 GCF_054177405.1 Leptonychotes weddellii
CTCCCGACCCTCCCCCCTCTCATGTGCTCTCTCTCTCAAATAAATAAATAAAATCTTTAAAAACAAAAAAAAAGCTTTTAAGACTGAGATGGCCCTTCAACCCAGCAATTCCACTTCTTGGAATGTATCCTAAGGAACCAATTAAGGAAGTGTGCAAAGTTCTAGCTATGGGGATGTTCACTGGAGCAGGAAAAATGGAAAAGAGTTTAAATGTTCAACAGTGTGGGTTTGCTGAAAACATTGGGATACATCTTTCCAGGGGA
>NW_027846307.1:0-263 GCF_054177405.1 Leptonychotes weddellii
CCTTAGCTCTTGGTTGTCTCTCAAACCTTTGTGATTTAGGCTGTCTAAGCAGCCTGATTCATTCTTTTTTTTTTTTACTTTTATTTTTTATTTTTTTTATTAGAGTATAAATATCTTCTACTTTTTTTATTATGTTATGTTAATCACCATATATTACATCATTGGTTTTTGATGTAGTGATCCATGATTCATTGTTTGCGTATAACACCCAGTGCTCCATGCAGAATGTGCCCTCTTTAATACCCCTCACCAGGCTAACCCAT
>NW_027846308.1:0-263 GCF_054177405.1 Leptonychotes weddellii
ATGTATTTCTTTTTAAATCAAGGTATAATTGATATATAACATTATATTAGTTTCGGGTGTATATGACAGGGATGTGACATATGATATATGGTGAATGATCACCATAGTCAATCTAGTTAACATCAATCACCATACATGGTTATAAACATTTTTGTTCTTGTGATGAGATCTTTTTGTTTGTTTTTATTCTTTTTTTTTTTTCTATTTATTCATGAGAGACAGAGAGAGAGAGAGAGGCAGAGGGAGAAGCAGGCTCCCAAGGA
>NW_027846309.1:0-263 GCF_054177405.1 Leptonychotes weddellii
AGGAACAGTGACCTCGGGACGGTGGCAGGAGCCGTGTGTACGGTCGGCCCGCAGGGCCCCCGCCCTGCCCCCCACGGCCCGGCCCACAGCGTCTGCCCTGGGGCCGGGCTTCTGGGGGAGTGCCCAGCAGCAACCCCCAGCCCATGACTGCTGGGGGCTGGGGGGACGCCACCGCAGCCCCTGCCACCCCCACCCCCCCAGTGGGCAGAGCCTTGGGGGCCCAGCAGGGCAGCTCCTCACTCGCGCCATCTACCGGCTTCCTC
>NW_027846310.1:0-263 GCF_054177405.1 Leptonychotes weddellii
GTATGCACACAGAACTAGGGGACGCCCGCCACACGGTATGCACACAGAGCTACGAGATGCCTGACCCACAGTATGCACACACAGACTTAGGGGACGCCCGCCACACGGTATGCACACAGAGCTAGGGGACGCCCACCCCACGGTATGCACACAGAGCTAGGAGAAGGCGAGCAATTGGTGGCCAAACCAGCTTCAAAAGGAAGTCCCCATTTGTTTTCGGGGTGCCCATTTCAGGATACCCTGCAGGGGGCTTCTCAGGAAGA
>NW_027846311.1:0-2113 GCF_054177405.1 Leptonychotes weddellii
TTTTTTTTTAAAGATTTTATTTATTTATTTGACAGAGAGAGATACAGCGAGAGAGGGAACACAAGCGGGGGGAGAGGGAGAGGGAGAAGCAGGCCTCCCGCCGAGCAGGGAACCCGATGCGGGGCTCGATCCCAGGACCCTGGGATCACGACCTGAGCCGAAGGCAGACGCTTAACGCCTGAGCCACCCAGGCGCCCCGCTGCCTGAGTCCTTTTGCTGGTCAAAATGTTTAGTGGTATTTTTATGGCATGCACGAAGCAAAGTCTTAAGTGACTTAGGTATACAGCTCAGTGAATGTTTATATTTGTGTACATTGGGATATCCATCCTTCAGATCAAGAAATAGAGTATTTCCAGCACCCCGGAAAGTTCTCTCTGTCCCCTCCCAATCAAGGCTCTTGCCAAAGTAACCATCAACTGAGAAGTATATACGTCCATACACTTGATATATGCTGGCTGTTGTTGTTGCTGTTGTTATCATCCTTGGCCCCATTTCCAGAACCTTCTGTCAACTCAAGGCCACACAGTGAGGCATGTAACCCTACATGGGAAGCCCTGAAAGTCTCTTGTCAGCCCCCTCAGCTCTTACTTGGGGACTTGGAGGATTCCTGGTCTTTGGAGCGTCCCCTGGGAAGATGCCTGCACCTGGGAATGGACAAACTCTACTTTCGCGAGTGAAGCTTTTTCATTCATTCCGGTTCTTCAGATTAAGAAACTGAGGCTCTCTTGGAGTCCATGGCGGTGGCACTAAGAGGTCCCTGGGAGTTGTTGCCAGTAGGTCTTGTGTCTCCTTTGGGGCAGAACAATGAGCTGTGTGGACAGAGCCCAACCCCTGGCCCCCAGGACTGTCCTCTGGGCTCCCTCCTGAGGTCGCCGTCCCCGGGAGTGTCTGGAGGCGAGACCACTCTGCCAGGACAACCTTAGCTCCACACGGCCCCCTGTCTTTACCACTCCAAAGGGCCTCACCCTCCCTGTTTCCCATCAACGCCTCAGCGTGCATGAAATATTAGGAAAATGGGGCTGAGTATTAGGTAATGACTGTCCAATTTATTCTGACAGCAAGAGCCAGAGGGAGGAAATTGACATTGGTGATTTTACTTAGGCCCTGACAACCTTAATTAATCTTCACTCCTTTCCCAGAAAGCAGGGGCCTCTGACGGCTGTGCTGACTCAGGCAGAGGCCTTGACTGTGCTGACTGCCCTGGGAGGTGTGGACAAGGCCACCAACTTGGGGAGCCCTAAAGGACCCGGCCTGGCTCCCAATCAAACCAGGAGTTCATCCTGGGTCCCTCCAGGCAAGCTCACCAGCCGAGACCAGCCTCCGAGAGAGGCAGAGAACACCAGAGAGCCTCTACCCCCTTCTCAGAAGGGAACTCTGACGGCTGGAAAGGGGCCTCATCTTGCCTGATGCCCACTGTGAATCCACCCCACGGTCCTCTAGCAACTCAGAGGGCACCACAGCTCAGTAGCAAGGATGGCTATGTCCTGTTAGTGGCCTTCAGGGGACACATCCAGGAGAGGACAGCATGGTTGGGGTAATGTGAAACCCAGGCTTCCGGTTGCCATCCCAGAACTTACTGCTTTAGCCCATCCAGGTTCTGTCAGGCCGTCAGGGAAGGGACTAAGGCTCACCGCCCAGCATCCCCACCCTGACTGCCTCACTGGGAGTCCCCACTCCGTCCGTCGGTCATCTGGCAAAAGCTTCACTGATTTTCAGGCCCCCCCAAACGGGGTTACATGCTTCACTGACTTTTCAAATCAGTTCTGGGCACCACTCCTTCAGTGTGTGGCTTTGAGCTGGCAGAAAGTTCTAGACATTGGGCCAAGGATGATAACAATAACAGCCAGCACGTATTGAGTGCTTCCATGTGCTACGCCCTTTCTTATCAGGTAAGCGCTATAGGATTTGGGGTCGTTCAACACCTCTGTGAAGGACATGCCATTATTACTCCTTTTCTCAGAAGCAGCAGCTAAGATTCGGTGAGGGTAAGTCCATCCGCCAAGGTCCCACAGCTGGTGTGGTGGAACCAGATCTCGAGGCCAGTTCTGTCTGTCTTCCCAGCCGACCGTTCTCCCACGTGGCCCCAGGACACTGTCCTGGACTGTGTCTCCTC
>NW_027846312.1:0-263 GCF_054177405.1 Leptonychotes weddellii
AAATCATGAATGAAAGAGGAGAGGATCACAACCAACACCAAAGAAATACAAGCAATTATCTATTTATTTATTTATTTATTTTTAAAGATTTTATTTATTTATTTGACAGAGAGAGACACAGCGAGAGAGGGAACACAAGCAGGGGAGTGGGAGAGGGAGAAGCAGGCTTCCCGCGGAGCAGGGAGCCCGATGCGGGGCTTGATCCCAGGACCCTGGGATCATGACCTGAGCCGAAGGCAGACGCTTAACGACTGAGACACCCA
>NW_027846313.1:0-263 GCF_054177405.1 Leptonychotes weddellii
CTGGGATAGAGCCCCCTGTTGGGCTCCCTGCTCAGCGGGGAGCCTATTTCTCCCTCTCCCTCTATCTGCCTCTCCCTCTGCTTGTGCGCTTGCACTCTCTCTGACAAATAAGTAAATAAAATCTTGGGGAAAAAAAAGGAGGGAAAGTTCTTTTTTTTCCCTTTAGTCATGGGACAAACCCTAAAGACAAAAACCAAAAAACCAAGGTATAGAATGATGTATGTAGGGCGCCTGGGTGGCTCAGTCGTTAAGCGCCTGCCTTC
>NW_027846314.1:0-263 GCF_054177405.1 Leptonychotes weddellii
CACACACTTGCCTGCACACACACACATATGCACACACTCAAGCACACAGCCACCTGCACACACGCACACATATGCACACCATGCACACACCCACCTGCACACACGCACACACAGAGACACTAATGCACACACCCACCTGCACACACACAGACACAGACACTAATGCACACACCCACCTGCACACATGCACACATATGCATACCATGCACACACCCACCTGCACACACACACACACAGACACTAATGCACACACCCACCTGCAC
>NW_027846315.1:0-263 GCF_054177405.1 Leptonychotes weddellii
GACTGAGGGTGAGGATGGCTCAGTCGATTAAGCGGCTGCCTTCAGCTCAGGTCATGATCCCAGGGTCCTGGTGTGGTCGAGCCCCACATCAGGCTCCCTGCTCTGTGGGAAGTCTCCTTCTCCCTCTTCCTCTGCCTCTCCCCTGCTTGTGCTGTCTCTCTCTCTCAAATGAATAAATAAAATCTTAAAAAAAAAAAAAAGCATGGGGTGCCTGGGTGGCTCAGTCATTGGGCGTCTGCCTTTGGCTCAGGTCATGGTCCCAG
>NW_027846316.1:0-263 GCF_054177405.1 Leptonychotes weddellii
AGCATAGACTCATCCTCTGGCAAATAGGAATCTGTTAATCCTAACAGAATATGTCAAATGAAAGCCACAGAGTTTGGCCTGTGTTATCTCAAACTGCTCTAGTGATTTGTCAGTGTGGACATTCACTGAGTATTCGGTGTCTCTGCAAGCACTGTACGGGATGTAGGGAACGTTCTGCTAGCTATGAAGAAATGTATCATCTTAGCTAGCATGTTACCTGCTAGCTACTACCCCAGTTCCTTGCATCACAGCAAGTTTAGGGG
>NW_027846317.1:0-263 GCF_054177405.1 Leptonychotes weddellii
AAAAAACTAATTTACCCAAAATATTTCATAAAGAATTAATTGAAATAATGGAAAATGTGTACAAAATTAAGTCATAAGTTAAAACTATTCTGTTATGGTAGAGTCTACAATATATGTGACAAGTGCTGATTATCTGGAGATTGTTCTGTACATGTATTTTAGTGTAATATGTTATGAATGATTTTTAATACTTTTACTAGCTGAAAACCATCTGTGAGTTTATTAAATGAACTGAAACAAGATCTGAAGGATTATAATTTGTC
>NW_027846318.1:0-263 GCF_054177405.1 Leptonychotes weddellii
TATGAAGGAAAAAGAACTAAGAGAGATTTACTGACGGAGAATAAAAAAATAATGCAAAGACAAGAAGATGGAAAAGGAGTCCATACAGTCAACTATATTCAATGTTATAGAAAGATTAAAAAAAAAAAAGCCTAAGGAGAAAAAAAATCCAAAGGTTTTGGTGCATATGGGATAGACAGAAGCGTTATTTTTAAAATCATATGAAGAGTATTGTTCATTGGGAAAAAAAAATTATAATAATCAAAACAAATGAAACCCAATCA
>NW_027846319.1:0-263 GCF_054177405.1 Leptonychotes weddellii
CCATTGTTTTCGTATAACACCCAGTGCTCCATGCAGTACGTGCCCTCCTTAATATCCATCACCAGGCTAACCAATCCCCCCTACCCCCTCCCCTCTAAAACCCTGTTTGTTTCTCAGAGTCCATAGTCTCTCATGGTTCATCTCTCCCTCCAATTCCCCCCCACACTTTTCCCTTCCTTCTCCTAATGTGCTCCATGCTATTCCTTATGTTCCACAAATAAGTGAAACCATATAATTGACTTTCTCTGCTTGACTTACTTCAC
>NW_027846320.1:0-263 GCF_054177405.1 Leptonychotes weddellii
GGACTCTGAGAAACAAACTGAGGGTTCTAGAGGGGAGGCGGGTGGGGGATGGGTTAGCCTGGTGTTGGGTATTAAAGAGGGCACATATTGAATGGAGCACTGGGTGTTATATGCAAACAATGAATCATGGAACACTACATCAAAAACTAGTGATGTAATGTGTGGTGATTAACATAACATAATAAAATTAAAAAAAAAAAATAAAACACTATGTAAGAAGCTGGGGGATATAGTAGGTCCAGCCATCAAGAAGCTTCCAGCTT
>NW_027846321.1:0-263 GCF_054177405.1 Leptonychotes weddellii
CTGGGATGTGTCCATGCCCTGCCTCGGAGCGCTGTGCCCTCAAATCCGTGTGTGCAGCCCGCTCTCCCCCAGAGCTCACACTCAGAGAAGTCTCCTTTTCCCTGGAGCTGTTTCTTGCCCTTCCCGGCCTGCCTGTTCAGGTGTGCCTCCCGGGAGGCATGTGACCCTGCCCCCCTCCACCTCCCTGCAGCCGGCAGCTGGAAGGCCACGGCCACGGTGCTTACTGCCCCGTGATCTTCCCGCCTTGGCTCTTCTCTCCCTCT
>NW_027846322.1:0-2113 GCF_054177405.1 Leptonychotes weddellii
ATTACAATTCCGGACTTCAAGCTCTATTACAAAGCTGTCATCATCAAGACAGCATGGTACTGGCACAAAAACAGACACATAGATCAATGGAACAGAATAGAGAGCCCAGAAATGGACCCTCAACTCTATGGTCAATTCATCTTCGACAAAGCAGGAAAGAATGTCCAATGGAACAAAGACAGTCTCTTCAACAAATGGTGTTGGGAAAATTGGACAGCCACATGCAGAAGAATGAAACTGGACCACTTCCTTACACCACACACAAAAATAGACTCAAAATGGATGAAGGACCTAAATGTGAGACAGGAATCCATCAAAATCTTAGAGAAGAACACAGGCAACAACCTCTTCGACCTCAGCTGCAGCAACTTCTTCCCAGAAACATTGCCAAAGGCAAGGGAAGCAAGGGCAAAAATGAGCTATTGGGACTTCAACAAGATAAAAAGCTTCTGCACAGCAAAGGAAACAGTCAACAAAACCAAAAGACAACCAACAGAATGGGAGAAGATATTTGCAAATGGCATATCAGATAAAGGGCTAGTATCCAAAATCTATAAAGAACTTATCAAACTGAACACCCAAAGAACAAAGAATCCAATCAAGAAATGGGCAGAAGACATGAACAGACATTTTTCCAAAGAAGACATCCAAATGGCCAACAGACACATGAAAAAATGTTCAACATCACTTGGCATCAGGGAAATCCAAATCAAAACCACAAGGTGATACCATCTCACACCAGTCAGAATGGCTAAAATTAACAAGCCAGGAAATGACAGATGTTGGTGAGGATGCAGAGAAAGGGGAATCCTCCTACACCGTTGGTGGGAATGCAAGCTGGTGCAGCCACTCTGGAGAACAGTATGGAGGTTCCCTAAAAAGTTGAAAATAGAGGTACCCTACGATCCTGCAATTTTGCTACTGGGTATTTACCACAAAGATGAAAATGTAGTGATCTGAAAGGACACCTGCACCCCAAAGTTTATAGCAGCAATGTCCACAATAGCCAAACCATGCAAAGAGCCCAGATGTCCATCGACAGATAAATGGGTAGGAAGATGTGGTATATATATATATACACAATGGAATAATATGCAGCCATTAAAAAAATGAAATCCTGCCATTTGCAACGACGTGGTTGAACTAGAGGATATTATGCTAAGCAAAATAAGTCAATCAGAGAAAGACAATTATCATATGATCTCACTGATATGTGGAATTTAGAAACAAAACAGAGGATCACAGGGGAAGGGAGGGAAAAATAAAACAAAACAAAACCAGAGAGGGAGACAAACCATAAGAGACACTTTTTTTTTTAAGATTTTATTTATTTATTTGAAAGAGAGAGAGAGCACAAGCGGGTGGGGGGGGGGCAGCAGGCAGAAAGAGAGGGAGAAGCAGATTCTCCATTGAGCAGGGATCCCAAAGTGGGGCTCCATCCCAGGACCCTGGGATCATGACCCGAGCCGAGGACAGCCACTTAACCAATTGAGCCACCCAGGTGCCCCCATAAGAGACTCTTAATCATAGGAAACAAGCTGAGGGTTGCAGGAGGGGAGGTGGGTGGGGGGAATGGGGTAACTGGGTGATGGGTATTAAGGAGGGCATGTGATGTAAAGAGCACTGGGTATTATATAAGACTGATGAATCACAGGCCTGTACCTCTAAAACCAATAACACATTATATGTTAATTAATTGATTTAAATAGAAAACTGTTTCGGGGCATCTGAGTGGCTCGGTCGTTAAATAAAAAACTGTTTAATAAAAAAAAACTGCTCATCAAGATACATCTCCAAAAGCTAGTGAAACAAAAGCAAAAATGAACTTTTGGGACAATATAAAAAGCTTCTGCACAGCAAAGGAAACAGTCAACAAAACAAAGAGGCAACCCACAGAATGGGAGAAGATATTTACAAATGACACTACAGATAAAGGGCTGGTATCCAAGATCTATAAAGAACTTCTCAAACTCAACACCCAAAAAACAAATAATCAAGTCAAAAAGTGGGCAGAAGATATGAAAAGACACTTCTCTGAAGAAGACATACAAATGGCTAACAGACACATGAAAAAATGTTCATCATCATTAGCCATCAGGGAAATCCAAATCAA
>NW_027846323.1:0-263 GCF_054177405.1 Leptonychotes weddellii
ACAAGGCTCAAGGGTTTCCTCTCTGAGAAACTGTGCCTTCTTAGTAACAATCCAGAAGTATCATGCCAATTACATCAAGTTTGTAATTTTTATTAGAAAACATTATGAGACCTTAAAAAGTACGAGGAACAATTTAACAAACGCCCACAGACACATCCATCCTAAGGGAAAGAGGCTCCAGACACACCTGCTCCCTTCCCTCTATGCCGATCCGTTCTCCTGGACACGATGCTCGTGATCCGTGCACT
This sequence comes from Leptonychotes weddellii, assembly GCF_054177405.1. Lineage (NCBI taxonomy): Eukaryota > Metazoa > Chordata > Mammalia > Carnivora > Phocidae > Leptonychotes > Leptonychotes weddellii. The sequence goes on from NW_027846323.1 coordinate 249, forward strand.
CCGTGGACTTACGTG
>NW_027846324.1:0-263 GCF_054177405.1 Leptonychotes weddellii
TCAGGGGAGAAATAAACAGCTGATTAATAGAATGGAAAATAGAACCCATGTAGAAAGATAAAAGAAAATGGAATTATTTGGCCTGAAGAAGGATGTGAAAGAATTTAATCTGAGAGTATTTAAACAAAAGGATTTTACACAAAGGATAGTGTTAGGTTATTCAAAATTTCTATTGGAAAGGATAAAAAGAAAAAAAAAAAAGCAGGCTTAATTTATAGTACATGGATTTTATCTAGACATAAAGGAGTATTCTGTTTATTTGT
>NW_027846325.1:0-263 GCF_054177405.1 Leptonychotes weddellii
TACGTAATGTACCTCCGCTACGGTACACCAGATGAAGGTACATGGGACCCTTTACTATTTTTGTAACTTCCTGTAAATCTAGAATCATTTCAAAATTAAAAAGTTAGTCTATGTTTTTATCAAGATGATTAAAATTCACCTACAATTAAAATGGTTTAGATATACATTCTGCCTTGCAACTCTGCAGTCATCAATACAACCTTGATTATCAAGAACCAAATTCATTTGTCTCATTCACAATTTAAATGCTGATACACCTGGTA
>NW_027846326.1:0-263 GCF_054177405.1 Leptonychotes weddellii
GTCCTGGGATTGAGCCCCGCTTCGGGCTTCCTGCTCCATGGGAAGCCTGCTTCTCCCTCTCCCACTCCCGCTGCTTGTGTTCCCTCTCTAGCTGTCTCTCTCTCTGTATCAAATAAGTAAAATCTTTAAAAAAAATATGTTAAAAAAAAAAAACTAATGATGTAATGTATGGTGATTAACATAACATAATAAAATAAAATTTAAAAAAAATTTTTAAGTAGGCATTTTCCTTTATTCCTGTATACATATTCTACCTGTCCAAA
>NW_027846327.1:0-263 GCF_054177405.1 Leptonychotes weddellii
AAGTAAGAAAAATAAAATGTGAAAGTGATTTAAGGGGTGCCTGGGTGGCTCCATCGGTTGAGCGTCCAACTCAATTTTGGCTCAGGTCATGACCTTAGGATTGTGAGATTGAGCCCCATGTCACGCTCCACACTCAGCATGGAGTCTGCTGGAGATTCTCTCTCTCTCCCTCTGCCCTTCCCCCAGCTCGCTTGCTCTTGCTCACTCTCTCTCAAATAAATAATCTTTTTTAGAAAGTGATTTAGGGCTCCTGGGTGGCTCAG
>NW_027846328.1:0-263 GCF_054177405.1 Leptonychotes weddellii
TGGGAAGGGGGTTGGGTTGGGTCTCTTAAACTTAATCTCTAGTTGTGAACTGGAAAGGAGACCGTCCAGCAGTGACTTCACTCCTCCGTAATTTACCATTGCAGCCAGAAGCTTCTAATGGTTTCAGCCGAAAAAAAAATTATAAAGATGGTATACAACAGAAATTTATTTCACGGAGGTTGTTCATTTTATGGACAGTTGTTCCTTTCTGGGCAGTTAAATCACCCTCATGAATTTTTTTTCCCTCCTTTTTTTTTTTTTTT
>NW_027846329.1:0-263 GCF_054177405.1 Leptonychotes weddellii
CATCGGGCTCCCTGCTCAGCAGGGAGTCTGCTTCTCCCTCTGACCTTCCTCCTTCTCATGCTCTCTGTCTCTCATTCTCTCTCTCTCAAATAAATAAATAAAATCTTTAAAAAAAAAAATAAAAAGGAAAAAGTGGTGTGTCTACACATACACGATGGAATATTACTCAGTCATGAGAAGGGATGATAAGACCTTGCCATTTGCGACTACATGGATAGCTAGGTGAAAAAAGTCAGAGAACGACAAATACCATATGCTTTCAC
>NW_027846330.1:0-263 GCF_054177405.1 Leptonychotes weddellii
TTTCTGGGGGTGGGCTTTTTGAGGAAAGCTTAGCTAAATGGAGCCAGTTCCTAGTCTATCATAAGGTTGCAGTGAAGATGGGAACTGGGACTGCTGTCATCAAAAGCTTGCCTGATGAGCCATCAAAAGGAATGAAATCTTGCCATTTGCAATGACGTGGATGGAACTGGAGGGTATTATGCTGAGCGAAATAAGTCAAACAGAGAAAGACATGTATCATATGACCTCACTGATATGAGGAATTCTTAATCTCAGGAAACAAA
>NW_027846331.1:0-263 GCF_054177405.1 Leptonychotes weddellii
GAGAGAGAGCATGGTGGGGGGAGGGTCAGAGGGAGAAGCAGACTCCCCGCCCAGCAGAGAGCCCGATGCGGGACTCGATCCCCGGACTCCAGGATCACGACCTGAGCCGAAGGCGGTCGCTTAACCGACTGAGCCACCCAGGCGCCCGACACATCTTTTTACCTATTCATCAGTTGACAGGGTTTCTTTGGGGGGAGGGTGTGATGAAAATGTTCTAAAATGGATTGTGGTGATGGTTGCACAGCTGTTTGGTAAAAGCCACC
>NW_027846332.1:0-263 GCF_054177405.1 Leptonychotes weddellii
CACTGCCGCTGCTTCAGCCCAAGGACAGAGCTGCGTCCACGTGCCAGGCGGGTGCTCCCGAGCAGCGTCCCATTTCAAAGTCCCTTTAGGCACCCAAAGTGTTTGGTGGGCAAATGCCGTGGCTGGGAAATCTGCAGTCCCCGAGGCGAGTGCACTTTCTCCTGGTGCTCACAGTTCTTCCATAAGCGACGTGTGTCAGCGGTTCTGTCCCTGGTGCCCATTCTCCTCGCCCTACTTCCCCTCACACTTTCCCCCTGGTTCCC
>NW_027846333.1:0-13341 GCF_054177405.1 Leptonychotes weddellii
GATTCTTTCAACAAAATTGATGAACTGTTACATGACCCAAGACAAAAAGAAAGAAGACCCAAATTACTAAATTCAGGAATGAAGGAGAGACATTACCACCAACTGTACAGAAATAAAAAGAATTAAGGAACACTATGAACAATTATATTACAATAAATTAGATAACCTAGATGAAATGGACAAATTCCTGTACAGAAACCACCAAAACTGACTCAAGAAGAAACAGAAAATCTGACTAGACCTACAAGTAAAGAGAGTGAATCAGGGATTTAACAACTTCCCACAAAGAAAATCCCAGGACCAGAAGTCCTCATTGATGATTTCTACCAAATATTTAAAGAAAAATCAAAGTCATTAAGGAGGGCACGTGACGTGATGAGCACTGGGTGTTATACTGAACTGATGAATCATTGAACATTATATCAAAAACGAATGATGTACTATACCTTGGCTAACTGAATTTAAATTAAAAAAAAATAAAGAAAAATCAAAGTCAATTCTTCTTAAACTCCTCAAAAAGTAGAGGGAATACTTCCTAACTAATTCTATGAAGCCAGTAGTACTTTACACCAAAGCCACCACAAGATAACTAGATAACAAATCTACCACAGACCTCTAACCCTTATGGGTACAAATGCAAAATCCTCAACAAAATACTAGCAAACCAAATCCAGCCACATATTAGGATTATAAAACATGGCCAAGTAAGGATTTATTCCAGGAATGCAAGGGTAGCTCAATATAAGAAAAATCAAGCACTGTGATATCCAAAACTAATAGAACAAAGGGAAATAAAACACTTGATCATCTCAATGGATGCAGAAAGACATCTGACAAAAGCCAAAACCATTTCATGCTAAAAAAAATACTTTTTATCTAGGAATAGAAGGGAATTTCCTCAACCTGACAAAGGGCATCTATGAAAAATCCACAGTAAACATCGTATTTAAGGATGAAAGACTGAAAGCTTTTCTCCTAAGATCATCAACAAGACAAAGGACGTGTACTCTCACCACTTCTATTAAATATTGTACAGGGCAATTAGGCAAGAAAAAAAGTCATCTAGACTGTGAAGAAAGAAGTAAAACGATCTCTAGTCAAAGATGACACGACCTTACATATAGAAAACCTTAACAATCCAGACCTACCCCCCACCAAAAAAAAAACTGTCTTAGAGATAGTAAGTCCAGCAAAGCTGCAGGATACAAGATCAATATACAAAAATTGTATTTCTATATATTAGCAATGATCTGAAAAGGAAAATAAAGTGATTCCATTATAATACCATCAAAAGAATAAAATTCTTAGGAATCAACTTAACAAAGGATGTGTAAAGATTTGTACACTAAAAGCCACAAAAGTGTTGAAAGAAATAAAAGGAGTCTAAGTGGAATACCCCATTGTCACAGAAGACTCACTATGGTTAAGATGGCAATATTACCCAAATTAAGCTACAGATTCTATGCAATCTCTACCAAAATTTCAACTGCCCTTTTTTTTTTTTTTTTTTTTTTTACAGAAATGGATAAACTGATCCTAAAATTCAAATGGAATTACACGGGAGCCCAAATAGCCAAAATAATAGTAAGAACAAAATTACAAGAGTCACACTACAAACCTACAGTAATCAAACCTGTGCGATACTGGCATACGAATATATATATAGACCAATGTCACAGTATTGAGCGTACAAAAAGAACCCACATATTTATGGTCAATTGATTTTCAAGAGGGTGCCAAGACCATTCAATGGGGGAAAAGAATGGTCTTTTTAATAAACGTTGCTGGGACAGCTGGATATCCACATGCAGAAGAATGAGGTTGGACCCCTTCCTCACATCATATACAAAATTACCTCAAAATAGATCAATCTGGCCACAAATTTTCAGAGATGACATCAAAAGTATGAGCAACAAAAGGATAAATTAAACTTCATCAAAATTTAAAACCTCTGTGCATCTAAGTACATTTTCAAGAAACTGAAAAGATAACCTAGGAAATGGGAGAAAATACTTGTAAATGATATCTGATGAAGGTCTAGCATTCAATATGTATAAAGACCTCCTCAGTCATCAGGAAAACACAAATAAAAACCACAATGAAGTTCTACTTCATCGCTACTAGGAAGGCTATAATCTTTTTTTAAATTGGAAAATAAAGACATAAACATAAAGCCAGAACCATAAAACCCTTAGAAGAAAACAGGAAAAAAAAAATTTGACATCAGATCTGGCAGTGATTTCTTGGATGTGATACCAAAAGTACAGGGAACAAAAGCAAAAACAGACAAGTGGGACTACATCAAACTAAAAGGCTTCTGCACAGCAAACAGTCAATAAAATGAAAAGGCAATATATGGAATGAGAGAAAATATTTGTAGATCACATATCTGATAAGGGGTTAATATCCAAACTATGTAAGGAAATCCTACAACTCTATAGCAAAACAAAAAATCATCTGGTTAGAAAATGGGCAAAGGACTTAGATACTTCCTCAAAGAAATGGCCAACAGGTATATGAAAAGATGCTCAATATAACTAATCATCAGGAAAACGTAAATGAAAATGAGGTATCACCTCACACCTGTTAAGATGAATATTATTTTTAAAAAACCACAAAAGGTGACACGCTGGTGAGGTTGTGGAGAAAAGGTAACCCTTGTACACTGTTGGTGGGAATATAAAATGGTGCCGCCACTACGGAAACAGTATGGTGGTTCCAAAAAATGACAGAAACAGGACTACCACTGGATCTAGCAATCCTACTTCTAGGCTTATATCCAAAAGAAAGGTAATCAGGATCTCATATGTCTGCACGTCCATGTTCATTGCAACAGTATTCTCAATAGCTGTGAGAAAGAAATAATCTAAGTGACCACTGATGGATAAATGGCTAATGCAAATGTGCTATGTAAATAAAATGGAACATTATTCAGCCTTAAATAGAAAGAAATCCTGCTACTTGGGACAACACAGATGGACCTGGAGGATACTATGCTAAGTTAAATAAGCCAAACACAGAAGGACAAATACTGCATGATCTCACTTTTAGGAGGAATCTAAAGTAGTCAAATTCATAGAATCAGAGGATAGAATGGTGGTTACAAGGGCTGGGGGGAGAGGGAATGGGGTGGTGTTAGTCAAAGGGTACAAAGCTTCAGGAAAAAAAGGGGGAAATAAGTTGGCTAGGATGTGGAGAAACTGGAATCCTTACACACAGCTGGTGGGAACGTAAAATGGCGCAGCCACTGTGGAAAACAGTTTGGCGGTTCCTCAAAACCTCAAACGTAGAATGACCACATGACCTTGCAATTCCACTCCCAGGTATATGCCCCGAAGAATTAAAAACAGGTATTCAAACAAGACTGTGTACACACATGTTCACAGCAGCAGTATTCACAACAGCCAAAAGGCGGAAACAGCCAAATGTCCGTCAACTGATGAATGAACAAACCATGTGGTCGGTCTATCCATACAATGGAATATTAGTCATAAAAAGAATGAAGCACCGATATGCAGGCTATAAGGTGGGTGTGCCCCCAAAACATTCTGCTAAATGAAAGACAAAAGGTCACATATTATATGATAGTATTTATGTGGAATACCCAAAATAGATAAATCAACTGATATAGAAAGTACATTGGTGACTGTCTGGGGCAAGGGGAGGGGGGAAAGGAGGAAAAAATTGCTGAATGGGTAAGGGATTTTACTTCGGAGGGATGGAAATGTTTCGGGACTGGAGAGACATGGTGGTTGCCCAACACTGTGAATGTTTTCAAACAGCTGATTTTAGGTTACGTGAATTTTACTTCAATAATTCTTTAAACAAAGAGGGACAGGTGGGAAAGGAGATCATCTCCACAACTACAGGTTTATTCCTCCATAATTCAGTTTTAATCAAAGTATAGATAGAAGTTGAGAATATGGCAAGTTTTTCCCTTAAAATGACCATGCTGGCTTACTCTTTGGGAAGGCTTTTGGTACACCAACACGTACCTAAATGTGAAGATCACACCAATGGGTGGGTTTTTATGAGAAGAGGACCACGTGATAACCTATCATTATATATATACTTTTTAATCTAGCTCATCAATAGTTTAGAGAGGATTTTAGGTCTATAATTTCCATTTGACTTTAAGCTGTAAAATGAAAAAGCACAGCAAACCTCTCTGAAGGAGGCTCTGTGTATCTATATTATGGTGATACATTACTGAAACCATTATTTGAGCAATTTTCAGAAAAGCAATGGTCACTTACGTAATATTACTTTAAAATCTCTAGGACTGAAACCGCTCATGTAAAAATATTTATTTTTCCAGATTTTTTTTTTTAAAAAGTCAACTGACCAGAGATGTAATAAGGGTTTATTTTCAGACTCTCATTCTGTTTGATTGACCTAATCATGTGTATCCTATGCCAGCACCCACGTTAGCTTGGATTTGTGTGATTTTTAAGATGCTGTTAACTACAGATTTTCCTGTCATGATTCTTTAAATGGGATTTATTATCCATAATTGAGAGCAAGAAAGTCTAGCTGCTTATCAAGGAATTAGAACAGTAGGCCAACTTCATGAAAGCAGTGAGCTCCTAAAATAAAGAAACCTAGTTCCGTGAAGCTTTTCTCAAAATGTCAAGCTTGGAAAAGATTCTTTGCTGCCCAGCAAATGCTGCCCAGCAACATGGCACTCCTGCCAGAAGGGATTCTTTTCAGTATGTGCCTACAACACAGTAAAAAAAACTGACCAGGTTCCCCCAGGTGGGGCTTAATGATGGCATCCATGGCAATCCGAGGAAATAGGGAAACTCACAAGAAGCTTTACAGGGCAGGGGCGCCTGGGTAGCTCAGTCGGTTAAGCAGCCAACTCTTAATTTCAGCTCAGGTCATGATCTCAAGGTCCTGGGATCGAGCCCCATGTTGGGCTCCACACCCTTGCAGAGTCTGCTTCAGATTCTCTCCCTTTGCCTCTTCTCCACACTCTCTCTCTCTCAAATAAATAATTAAAAAAGAAAGGAAGCTTTATAGGGCAAAAGCAGGAGTGTGCTCCCTGTGAGGGGATTACACACACAGCAAAAGGAAGAGATGGAGGGAAAAGGGGTGGAGATGGAAGGAGAGGGTGGAGGCAGGGATGGAGGGAGAGAGGAGCAAAGTTCTGAAAGCAGCGCAGGTGAACCTTGAAAACATTATGCTGAGTGAAAGAAGCCAAACATGAAGTCCACATTATACGACTCCATTTATATTAAATGTCTGGAAGAGGGAAATCCAGAGAGACAGGTCAGGGGCTGGGGGAGGGAAATAATCAGGGGATTGACAGCTAAAGGGTACAGTTCCTTTTTGAGGTAAGGGAAATGTTCTTAAATGGACTATAGTGTGGGCGCCTGGATGGCTCAGTCAGTTAAGCAACCCCCTTCGGCTCAGGTCATGATCCCAGGTTCCTGGGATCGGGCCCCTCATCGGGCTCCCTGCTCTGCAGGGAGCCTGCTTCTCTTCTCCCTCTGCCCCTCCCCCTGCTCATGGTCGCATGCTCGCTCACTCTCTAATTTAAAAAATCTTAAAAAAAAAGAAAAAGGGGGAAAAAAGGATAGCAGAGTGATGAGGTTTTGGAGGATGTCATTCAACCAAAGACATCACATGCTGGTGCTCCTGTGGGTCCTGGACACACTGGCTGATGGATGCTGATGAAGATCAGATGGGCAGGTGCACAACAGAGAAAGGGATGTAAATACTAAAAAGTCCTCCATCAGGAAAATAACAAATTTCCTAATTGGGGGTCTTTATACTTAGGTTTGTTTTTGTTTTTGTTTTTTTGGTCATTTTATTTGGGGAGATGTTAAATGATTTCATTAAAACTGTCATTGCTAATAAACTGTTTATTTTCCTGGGAATCCAAAAGGCCACCTGCATGTATAGGACGGTGAGCATACTTAGGGAAGACCTGAGAACACCCTAAGCTCTCACCTCACAGCATACATGCAAATGAACTTCAAAGAGATTTGTGGTTTCAGGTTTATCATCCATTTTGAGTTAATTTTTGTATAAGGTGTGAGGCAGGGGTCCAACTTCATTCTTTTGCAACTGGATATCCAGTTGTCCCAGCACTATTTATTGACGAGATTATTCTTTTCCCATTGGACAGTCTTGGCATCTTCGTCAAAAGTCAACTGGCCATCGATGTAATGGTTTATTTCTAGATTCTCAAATCTATTCCATCGAACTCTAGGTCTCTTTATGCTAGTACCACAGTATCTTGATTACTGCAAGTTTGTAGTAAGTTGTCAAATTAGGAAGTCTGAGTTCTCTGACTTTTTCTTTTTTCAAGATTGTTTTGGCAATTTTTTTTTTTTTATTTAGAGAGAGAGAAAGAGTGCACGAATGAGCATCATAGGGCAGTGGGGAGGAAGGGAGAGAATCTTAAGCAGACTTCATACCACACCCCGCATGGAGCCTGACACGGGGCTTGATCTCAGAACCCTGAGATCATGACCTGAGCCGAAATCAAGAGTTGGATGCTTAACTGACTGGGCCACCCAGGTACTCCAAGACTGTTTTGGCAATTTGGGGTCCCTTGAATTCCATATGAACTTTAGGATCAGCTTGTCTGTTTCAGCAAAAATTCTAGCTGGGATTTTGACAGGAATTGCTTTTAGTGTGTTGATCAGTTTAAGCAGGCATTCCTCATGTATGCTTGACTTACACCAGAGACTCAGCCACAGTCAAATCAAGGAACAATAATAACGGCTGACACTTACTGAGCACTGAACTCATACCAGTCCTGTGCTGAGCGCTTCATATGGGCCATCTCATCTAATCCTTATAATAATCCTAGGAGGCAGGGCTTATTATTAACCTCATGTAACACACGAGGAAATGGAGGCACAGAGAAGTCAGGTGACTCACCCAAGGTGGAAGTGGCAGAGGCAGGGTTCAGGCGCAGGAAGGCTGGCTCCAGAGCCCCTGCCTTTCTCAATCCAGAATATACAGAGAGCCCTCAAACCCATAAAAAAAAAAGACAAGCACACCAGCAGAAAAATGGGGAAAGGATATGAAACAGGTAATTCACCAAAGAAGAAAATACAAATGGCCAATAAATATATGAAATGATGCTCCATCTCACTATAATGAGGAAAATGCATAATAAGCCATAAGATTTTGTCCATCGTATTGGTAAAATGCCTTTGATTAATAAAATCTGGTGATGTGCAGATCTGGGAGCAAAGGAACTCAACAGTATTCAGTGAATACATAATGGTACATTCATTTTGGAAACAATTTGGCAGACTCTATTAAAATATAAAGTACGTATACCCTTCAGCCTGGTAGTTCCACTGAACTTATACACAAAGGATATGGGCAAGAATGTTCACTGAAGCCCTATTTGTAATTATGCAAAATGAAAGCAAATCACACATCGGCCAATAAGGAAATGGCAGCACTGGCCATGGCCAAAGCCACACCACTGGAATGCCAGCTCCATGAAGCCCAAGTTTACATCTGAAGTATAGATATAAAGATGTGGATATATGGATAATGTAGTAGGTTCCACGGTGGCCCCCAAAATATATAGTGGAGTCCTAATCCCCAGATGCCATAAACGAGACCCTATTTGGAAAAACGGTCTTTGCAGATATAATTAAGGATATTGAGATGAGATCATGCAGGATTATCCAGGTGGGTTCTAAATCCAACAAAAAGAACCCCTATAAGAGACAGAAGAGAAGACGACACCACACAAACGAGAAGGCTCTGTAAAGATGGAGGCAGAGATTGGAGTGAGGCAGCTGCAAGTCACCACAGCGGAGCTCGAGCCTTCAGAGGGAGCATGGTCCTGCTGACACCTTCATTCTGGACCTCTGGCCTCCCGAACTCTGAGAGACTATGTTTCTGTGGGTTTAAGCCTGCGGGTTTATAATATTTTGTTACAGTAGCCCTGGGAAATTAATACAGATGGACAGATACATTTATTCAGGTCTTCAATACATATTAAATAAAAAAAAAGTTGTACAATACACACATAACTAAATTAAAAAGCCTTACACATTATGTAAAACAAAAAAACACTGAACAATCTATGTGTACAGATGTACGTAACAGCATAGAAAATCATCTGGGACCAGCAGATCCCAAACGGACTTCAGCAGGTCCCTCCCGGGATGGGAGTGACATTTGTAGGATGGGGGGGGGGGGTTGCACAAAATCTCGGCTTTACTTTCTAACCTTCACACTTAAAAAAAATGGTTTTTCTTCAAAAAAACGTAAAGAGAAACTGATGACAAAGCTTAGCATTTGAGAGATTACGTATAGACACCATTTTAAGAAAAGCCATTTATATTAAAAAAAAAAATCTAGAAGGAAAAACAAATCTCTTATTCACTTCAAAGTATCTTTTCCTGAGCTAGGGAAAGGCAGTCTTCTGAGGCCACTGCCAGAGAAAATGCTGTATTAGCTATTACACATTGTGTGGTATTCTTCGCAAAGGAAACAAATTATGTTAAATATTCAGATTTTCTTTTAAATAATGCAATTTATGACACCCATATTTTATCCGATCAATACAGATAAAAAAATGTTTTCCTTGAGTGTGTATTCTGAGTGGGTGGTGCATATTAATCACTATTGTTTGTTTTTAATAATTTGATTTACTACTCACGCTTTACTGAGGAAGTTTCTTTCAATGCATCCTCCAGACGTAAATCAGAGTCCCCAGATCCTAAAAAATAAAAAAAAAAGGTTTTTAAAATTTAATTATTTTTGCATAAAACAAAATTGTACTGAAATAGTTTCTTGTAACGGTTGTTTCCCTTTAGAGGGTGTCATGAAAGTTAATACCATGAAAGGAAGTTGGTAGAAGCCATCCAAAGACACACTGAATTGATCTCCTTCTACAAACAACTTATCTCCACCAAAAGCAAAACGGAAAAACCATCTTTGCAGATATAGTTAAGGATCTTGAGATCATGTAGGGTTTAATCTCACCAAGTTTAATGATCACAGTTTTCAGTCCACTAGAAGGCTGAAGGCTCAACTGTACAGAACACGAAGCACAATCTTACAAAAAAGCCTTCTCCATAGTATGTATGGCTTTTGCAACAAGGAATATTGGAGTCCAAAGCTCCACTGATAATGAGCCAGGTTCTTACATCCCACTCCACATCTCATAAATGCTGTACTACATTGTGTCAATCCAGGGTACCTTCCCCCTGACCCTAATATCCATATCTAGATTAGCAGCTCTGATTACACATCACTTAAAAGGCTTGAGGGAAAAGCTTTTCACAAGAGAATCTGTTCTCAGAAGTAGAGCCATATGCCCAACTCTGCCTGCTTTTGAACTTGACAGCTATCATTTCCCCTAGATGGGCACGTAGTTTCCAACAAGGGTATATATATTATCAATTCTCAAACTACTATGTATGTATACTGGAACTGAACAAATAGGTAAATGGGTGATGAATTGTAGAAGCCAGGCTTCTCACTGTTGGAGAGGGAAATTATCGGTAAGAGAAGGCTAGAATGGGAGGAGTCCAAGATGGCAGAGTAGGAGACCTTAGTTTCGTCTGGTCCCAGGAATTCAGCTAGATAGCTATCAAATCATTCTGAACACCTGCAAACTCAACTGGAGAACTAAAGAAAAGAATAGCTGCAACTCCACAAATAGAAAAGCGACCACTTTCTGCAAGGTAGGAGGTGCAGAGAAGTGAATCCCAGGCAATATATGGGAAGATAAACCATGAGGGGAGGGAGCCTCCATCAGCCAGCTACTGAAAAGTGATATAGCAGCTGAGTATAAAATCAGAACATTTAGAGGTCTGCTCCGGTGAGGGACATCACTCAGGTGGCTAAGCAGGGGCAGAACCCTAGGTGGGACAGTGTGGTCTCAGGATCCCTAGGGTTACAGGAAGACCGGGGATGCCTCAGTGCAGCAGAGTTCCCAAGCATCGCAGCAGGGAAGCTGGCGGCGAACAGTGAGCCCAGGAGTGGGCTCTCAGCTCGGGGTCGCCATATACCATAAACTGTGGCATAGTCCAGCCACTGCTCTCCAAGCAGCGGCCCAGGGAGTGGTAGAACCTCAGCGAGACTCCCCTTCTTACCCCAGAAGGAGCAGATCGGGAGCCCACCACAGGAGTCTGCTGGGTTTAGAGACTCCACACAGGGTCATGTGCCAGAGATAGAAACGCGCGGTCACAGGCCGGGTGAGCACAGAGTGCGGCCGGAGACTGGGGAACGGGAATGACTGACTGCTTTTCTCTGGGGGCTGAGGAGTGGGGCCCCGAGTTCTCGGCTCCTCCGGGGCGGAGATGGGGAGGCCGCCATTTTCATTCTCATCCTCCAAAGCTGTACGGAAAGCTCGCAGGGAACAAAAGCTCCTGAGAGCAAACCCGAGCAGATGACTTAGCCTGGCCCCCGGCAAGGGCAGTGCAATTCCACTTGGGGCAAAGACACCTGAGAATCAACGCAATAGGCCCCTCCCATGGAAGATCAGCAAGAACATCCAGCTAAGACCAAGTTTACGATCATAGAGAAATGCAAAATTCCAGCATTAGGGAAATAAAGTACATAGAATTCACAGGTTTTTTTTCCCCATGATTCCTTAAGTCTTTCAATTTTAACTTTTCTTCTCATTCCTTTTACACCCAATTTCTTATTTTATCAACTCTTTTTTAGGTCTTTTTAAATTTTCATTTTTACAGTTACATTCTATCCTTTCATTGTATTTAGTTTTATATTTGTATATATATGTTTTTTTTTTTTTTAAGATTTTATTTATTTATTTGAGAGGGAGAGAGAGAGAGTGAGAGAGATAGCCCAAGAGGGGGTAGGATCAGAGGGAGAAGCAGACTCCCTGCTGAGCAGGGAACCCGATGTAGGACTTGATCCCGGGACTCCGGTATCATGACCTGAGCCGAAGACAGTCGCTTAACCAACTGAGCCACCCAGGCGCCCTAAGTTTTTCTTTCTTTACAATTTTGGGATGCAGTTTCTTCTAACAAAGAGACCAAAATACACCCAGAATCTAGTTTATTGCTCTGTCCTGTTCACCTGTCACTTTATACTTTTTTTTGTCTTTTAATTTCCATTTTTACAGTTACATTCTATCCTTTCATTGTATGTAATTTTATTTTTATACATATATAAGTTTTTCTTTCTTTACAATTTTAGGATCTAGTTTTCTAACAAATGAAACAATACACACAGGATCCAATGTGTATGTATCTGTTCTGTTCGCCTGATTCTCTTTTTTTAATTTTTTTTTTCCAGTTTCAGGTCTCTTCTGATTTGTTTAGTGTATATTTCTCTGGGGTCATTGTTGTCATTTTAGTATTTTGTTCTCTCATCCATCTACTCTTCTCTAGACAGAATGACAAGATGGAAAAACTCACCTCCAAAAAGAGAACAAGAGGGAATACTGACTGCCAGGGACCTAATCAGTATGGACATAAATAAGATGTCAGACCTAGAGTTCAGAATAATAATTATATAGATACTAGCTCGGCTTGAAAAAAGCATGGAAGACACTAGAGAATCCCTTTCTGGAGAAATAAAAGAACTAAAATCTAATCAAGCTGAAATCAAAACGGCTATTAGTGAGATGCAATCAAAAATGGAGGCTCTAACTGCTAGGATAAATGAGGCAGAAGAGAGAATTGGTGATACTGAAGACAAAATGATGGACAAAAAAGAAGCTGAGAAAGAGAGATAAACAACTACTAAATCACAAGGGGGAGAATTCAAGAGATAAATGATACCCTCAAGTTAAACAATAGAATAATTGGGATCTCAGAAGAGAAGAGAGAGAAAGGCAGAAGGTATACTGGAGCAAATTATAGCTGAGAACTTCCCTAATCTGGGGAAGGAAACAGACGTTCAAGTCCAGGAGGCACAGGGAATTCCCCCTCAAAAATCAATAAAAATAGGTCAACACCACGACACATAATAGTGAAGCTTGCAAATCTCAGACACAAAGAGAAAATCCAGACAGCAGCTCAGGACAAGAGGTCTGTAACCTACAAGGGTAGAAACATTAGACTGGCAGCAGACCTAACCACAGAGACCTGGCAGGCCAGAAAGGACCGGCATGATATATTCAAGGTGCTAAATGAGAAAAATATGCAGCCAAGAATACTTTATCCAACAAAGCTGTCATTCAAATAGGAGAGATAAAAAGCTTCCAGGACAAATGGAACTAAAAGAATTTGTGATCACTAAACCAGTCCTGCAAGAAATATTAAAAGGGATGCTTTAAGCAAAGAGAGAACCCAAAAGTAACACAGACCAGAATGGAACAGAGACGATATACAGAAACAGTGATTTTACAGGTAATACAATGGCACTAAACTAATATATTTCAATAACTGAATGTAAATGTGCTAAATGCCCCAATCAGAAGACACAGGGCATCAGATTGGATAAAAAAGCAAGACCCATCGATATGCTGCCTGCAAGAGGTTCATTTTAGACCTAAAGACACCTCCAGACTGAAAGTGAGCGGGTGGAAACCATTTATCATACTAATGGACATCAAAAGAAAGCTGGGGTGGCAATCCTTATAACAGACAAATTAGATTTTAATAAGAGATTACATTTTAATAAGAGATGAGGAAGGACACCATATCATAATTAAAGGGTCTATCCAACAAGAAGATCTAACAATTGTAAATATTTATGACCCTAACATGGGAGCAGCCAATTATATAAACCAATTAATAACAAAATTAAACACATTGATAATAATACAATAATAGTAGGGGACTTTAACACCCCATTCATTGCAATGGACAGATCATCTAAAACAGATGATCAACAAGGAAACAAGGGCTTTCAATGACACATTGGACCAGATGGACTTCATAGATACATTCAGAGCATTTCATCCTAAAGCAAGAGAATACGTTCTTCTTGAGTGCACATGGAACATTTTCCAGAATAGATCACATCCTGGGTCACAAATGAGGTCTCAACCGGTACCAAAAGATTGGGATCATTCCCTGCATATTTTCAGACCACAATGCTTTGAAACTAGAACTCAATCACAAGAGGAAAGTTAGAAAGAACTCAAATACGTGGAGGCTAAAAAGCATCCTACTAAAAAATGAATGGGTCAACCAGGAAATTAAAGAAGAATTTTAAAAATTCATGGAAACAAATGAAAATGAAAACACAACTGTTCAAAATCTTTGGAATGCAGCAAAGGCAGTCCTAAGAGGAAAGTATATAGCAATATAAGCCTTTCTCAAGAAACAAGAAAGGTCTCAAATACACAACCTAACCCTATACCTAAAGGAGCTGGAGAAAGAACAGCAAATAAAGCCTAAACCCACCAGGAGAAGAGAAAGAATCAATTAAATA
>NW_027846334.1:0-2112 GCF_054177405.1 Leptonychotes weddellii
TTTTTTTTTTTTTAGCGACCACGGTTTAGCTCTGAGACAAAGTGAGCGTTGAGCTAGATTATATCACTTTCACTCAGGATCATTTTTCTATTTTATAAATTGCCTAAAATCAGCCACATAATGCTAGATTTATTATGATAGATAATAAAGTATCCAATCCCCTTTAGTCATTGGAAACACTTATTTTAATTCTAGGATTTGAGAAATAAATAGCCACGTTCTAGAACCATAGCACCTAGAGAACCCGAACTCAGATCTTTTTTTAAATTTTATTTTATTATGTTAATCACCATACATCATTAGTTTTTGATGTAGTGTTCCATGATTCATTGTTTGCATATAACACCCAGTGCTCCATGCGATATGTGCCGTCCTTAATACCCATCACCAGGCTAACCCGTCCCCCCATCCCCCTCCGCTCTAAAATCCTGTTCGTTTCTCAGAGTCCATAGTCTCTCCTAAAACCAAACTCGGATCTTAATCATATATTACCAGATATTTGTAGGGCTCGAACAGAAGCTTAATGAACTGTTCTATCTTAAACTTATTCATTTATTTATTTACCAAACATAGATTTATGTACTTTTGGCTTCCTTTTACAGAGGAACTCAAGATATTTGGGTCTGTTGGTAAGCATGTCCTGTGCCAACTGGAAAACTTATTATGAGAAAGCGTGCATTTCTAAAAATTGTGAAAAGTGTTTACAAATCTGCTACTCCACTAGGAATGCTAGGTTAAGAGACAGTCCACTAACGTTTACTTCTCAATTTTCACCAGAAATTTAGGTTTTTAAGGGTTAAGAATTCTAATATAGAAGCTTAATGAATAATTTTAAATAGTTTAAAATACATTTTAAAAATATACCTAAACTGTGTGAATTGTCCTAACACTTTGCCTGTTAGGAGAAATGACTAATTTTGTTTTCTTTTTCCTATTTTTTTTAAAATTTACATTCAATTAGGGGCACCTGGGTGGCTCAGATGGTTAACATCTGCCTTCAGCTCAGGTCATGATCCCAGGATCCTGGGATCAAGCGCCCTGCTAGGCTCCCTGCTCAGAGGGCCTGCTTGTCCATCTCCCTCTGCCCCTTCTCCCCCACAAGTGCTCACTCTCTCTCTCCCTCCCTCTTTCTCTCTCAAATAAATAAAATTCTTACAAGATTAAAAAAATAAAAAATAAAAAGTTCCAGGGACGGCTAGGGTGGCATAGTGCTTAAGCAACTGCCTTCAGCTCAGGTCACGATCCCAGGGTCCTGGGATGGAGACCCACAACCAGCTCCCTGCTCAGTGGGGAGTCTGCTTTTCCCTCGCCATCTGCCCTTCCCCCTGCCTGTGCTCGCTCTCTCTCTCACACTCTCTCTCTCTCAAATAAGTAATATCTTTGAAAGAAATTAAAAAATTCCAAATTAACTACATTTTTATAGTAGAGGTAATATTTATTTAAATATATGTACACGGACATAATTCACTGAAGAAAACAATCACAAATATAATGTCATTCCGTTTAAAAGTCAATGAAGTTGTTTCTCAGTACATAGAAAAAATTCCCTGAGGTTCTTTAGCTTCAAACAACATCTTTTTGGTGATACTGTCTGCAAGAACATGGTCATCTTACAGAGAAGATTCTGATATTGCACAAACAAGGACAAGATGGGAAATGTTCTCTTTGTTGACATTTCTTGGTCAAACATTTAAACATTTCAGCACAAGAATACCATCACCTAGCACCAAAGAGAGAAAGCAGCATAGAATATGCCAAGGGAAAGTGCTGAACAGGAGCGCCACCCAATGCAAGAGGGGACCTGGGAGGTTCCCTGCCCTGCACCACGTGGTCGACTGAGGTCTCTGGATTTGTAAACTCGAAAGTGCTGATGGTCTAAAAATGAACAGCAGCTCATCCAAAGGCAGCAGGCTCAAAGGCAGCGTCGCTGAGCTGGTCCCCGCCTCAGGGGCTTCTTGGTAGCCTCAGCAGCCTAAGAAAAGAACAGGTGTTTGTCTCCGTGGCTCAGGAAATCCTGGGTCCCTTGTCCTGGGGCTGCCCTTCACCAGCACTCCCTACCCCAGAGCCCAGCCCTCGCCCAGGGGCATGCATTTCCCCCCAGCCATGTCCCCA
>NW_027846335.1:0-263 GCF_054177405.1 Leptonychotes weddellii
TGTTGATAATGAACTGATTTTAATGTGTTTCTTTCCTATTAAACTTTTTTCATTTAATGGGTTCGGCTCTAAGTCAGTAGCAATCATTAAGTATGTAGAATTATAAATTCCTTCTGCTGGTCTCATTCACACCAGTATCCCCAGACATGTATTCTGAAATTCCCTCTCTGATACTTCAGCCAGATATGATGTATGAACCGGGGGCAACAGTCATCCACTAACCAACAGATTGCTCCTGTTTCCAAGAACTTAAGTTGCACTGT
>NW_027846336.1:0-263 GCF_054177405.1 Leptonychotes weddellii
AAATGGCAAGATCTCATTCCTTTTGATGGAGGAGTGTGCAGCTTTCTTTTACTAAAAGCTATCCGATTCTTTTAAAGACAGTCCTGTCATTTACACTGTTCAGGTGGTGATTGAATTTGGTAACTACAAACCACTAAGTATTTCCACATTATACGTTAAAGACATTTAAAGCATGACGCACGGAAGACTATTACATTGCCAATACCTGTGTTCCTTTGGCGGTTTATTTATCACTACTGGGTAATATTTTGCTTTTTTTTTTT
>NW_027846337.1:0-263 GCF_054177405.1 Leptonychotes weddellii
TTGAGACCCTGGGGAGCATACATATAATAAAGTTTCCTTTTTGCTTTAGCAAAGTCCTTGTGGTTTGGATTTCCAGCTTTGTCTTTGACTCCTTTTCTGGAAGCATAAAGATTGTAAAACACATCTTCCATAGAGACCAGGACATACGTTTACAAGGACAGAAATCTGAGTAATTTCCCACTGGTCCAAAGGGAATATTAAACTCTTCTGTCATTCTGTAGTATATTATTTATGATCCCTTTTTTGTTGGCTTTTTTTTTTTT
>NW_027846338.1:0-263 GCF_054177405.1 Leptonychotes weddellii
CCAGGGACTCCAGGATCATGACCTGAGCCGAAGGCAGTCGCTTAACCAACTGAGCCACCCAGGGGCCCTGAACCTACTCTGCTATTATTGCAGATATTTTTAGGTACTTAGTTTAGCATTATTCCAGGAATAGGAACTATCATTTGGATAAAAGATAATTCCATAGGCTGTCCTAAGCTTAGATAGTATTTATAACATCGCTAGACAGGACTTATTATAGTAGTGTAAAGCTTTGGAGTCCAAAGGGCCTGGGGTCTTCACCT
>NW_027846339.1:0-263 GCF_054177405.1 Leptonychotes weddellii
TTCAACACTGGCTGGGTTGACTGATATGCCCTCTCCTTTGAGACTGATTCCTTCAATAAGCACTCACTCATGCAGCTACTTACTTCAGCTAACATGTTTACTGAATGCCTATGATAGCCAAGTGTTATAGAAGGTTCTGAGCCTCTAACAGCAGGTGAAACAGATGCTTGCAGTCCAGCGGGCAAGATAGACTTGGAACGAGTATTGCAAGGGAGTGTGAAAATAGGTTACACCAAGTGACCAGTGCAGGAGCCCTTCCTAGG
>NW_027846340.1:0-263 GCF_054177405.1 Leptonychotes weddellii
TGGATAATACCATGCAGCCCAATACAAGTCAAAGTTTTACATATATGAATCTTTTAATTTGAAAAATATTTGCATTTTTTCATTTGATTCCATGATATGTTTAACATAAAATTGGTAACATTGGCAATTGCACTACTGGGTATTTACCCCAAAGATACAAATGTAGGGATCCGAAGGGGAATGTGCACCCCGATGTTTATAGCAGCAATGTCCACAATAGCCAAACTGTGGAAAGAGCCAAGATGTCCATCAACAGATGAATG
>NW_027846341.1:0-263 GCF_054177405.1 Leptonychotes weddellii
AAAAAAAAAAGAAAAGAACTCTAATTGAAGGTAACTTGCATAAAACCAAGTATTGTGATATATATGAAATACACTGAACAAAGAATCAAGGGATGTAGGGTTTGCCCCAAGTTGTGACATTAATAGCCCAGAAGCCTTGAGCAAGTTACCCAAGCTCTCTGGGCCTCAGTTATGTCATAGATCAAAGAATAGAATCTTCCTTGAAGGAACCTTTTTTTTTTTTTAGAGAAATTTAATTAAAACCCTAATCTCTCTCTCTCTCT
>NW_027846342.1:0-263 GCF_054177405.1 Leptonychotes weddellii
GATTTTCCTTATTTTTTGCACTTTTATATATTCTATTTTTTTTTTTTTAGCATTGAACATATATTATTATTATTATTATTTTTAAAGATTTTATTTATTTATTTGACAGAGACAGAGATAGCGAGAGCAGGAACACAAGCAGCGGGAGTGGGAGAGGGAGAGCAGGCTTCCCGCCAAGGAGGGAGCCCGATGTGGGACTTGATCCCAGGACCCTGGGATCATGACCTGAGCCGAAGGCAGACGCTTAACGACTGAGCCACCCA
>NW_027846343.1:0-263 GCF_054177405.1 Leptonychotes weddellii
TCAAGTCTTGGAAGACCTCGCAGGCTGGCCTGGCTGCTTTGGGCTACATTTCCACTGCCCTCTGGGGAACCAGGGGGAAAGTGTGAGGGGAAGTAGGGCGAGGAGAATGGGCACCAGGGACAGAACCACTGACACACGTCGCTTATGGAAGAACTGTGAGCACCAGGAGAAAGTGCACTCGCCTCGGGGACTGCAGATTTCCCAGCCACGGCATTTGCCCACCAAACACTTTGGGTGCCTAAAGGGACTTTGAAATGGGACGC
>NW_027846344.1:0-263 GCF_054177405.1 Leptonychotes weddellii
TTCAGCTCAGGTCATGATCCCAGGGTTCTGGGATCGAGCCCCGCATCAGCCTCCCTGCTCAGCAGGAAGCCTGCTTCTCCCTCTCCCACTCCCCCTGCTTGTGTTCCTGCTCTCACTATGTCTCTCTCTGTCAAATAAATAAATAAAATCTTTAAAAAAAAAAAAAAATTCAACATAGAGGGCGCCTGGGTGGCTGAGTCGGTTAAGTGTCTGCCTTCAGCTCAGGTCATGATCCCAGGGTCCTGGGATGGAGTCCCACATCG
>NW_027846345.1:0-2112 GCF_054177405.1 Leptonychotes weddellii
GAGAGAGCACATGAGAGGGGGGAGGGTCAGAGGGAGAAGCAGGTTCCTTGCTGAGCAGGAAGCCCGATGCGAGACTCGATCCAGGGACTCCAGGATCATGACCTGAGCCGAAGGCAGCCGCCCAACCAACTGAGCCACCCAGGCGCCCCCGTAGGGTATATCTATTTTTAACTTTTTGAGGAACCCCCATACTGTTTTCCAGAGTGGCTGCACCAGTTTCCATTCCCACCAACAGTGCAAGAGGGTTCCCCTTTCTCTGCATCCTCTCCAACATCTGTTGTTTCCTGTGCAACATTTTTTTTACATCTCTTACTAATCTTGCAGCAAATTCTGTTGGCTCCTTCAGATTTGACCCACTTCTTACCAATTCCACTGCTGCCACCTCTAGACCAAGCCACCATCACCATCTTGACATACTGCCTTAACTTCTTTTTTTAAATTTAAGGTTTTTTTTTTTTTTAAGATTTATTTTTTTGACAGAGAGATAGAGAGCACAAGTAGGCAGAGAGACAGGCAGAGGGAGAGGGAGAAGCAGGCTTCCCCCTGAGCAGGGAGCCCGACATGGGGCTCGATCCCAGGACCCTGGGATAATGACCCAAGCTGAAGGCAGCCACTTAACCGACTGAGCCACCCAGGAGCCCAAGCCTTAACTTCTTTTTAAAAAATAACTTTATTGAGCTCTGAGAGCAAGATGGCGGAGGAGTAGGAGACCTGGATTTCATCTGGTCTCAGGAATTCAGCTGGATAGGGATCAAACCATTCTAAACACCTACAATAAACAAGAGATCAAAGAAAAGAATAGCAACAACTCTCTGAACAGAAAAGCGACCACTTTCTGTAAGGTAGGACATACAGAGAAGTGAATCTGAGGCGATATTTGGGAGGATAGACGGCAGGGGAGGGGGCCTCCGTCCGCCGCTTCTGGCAAGTGATAGAGCCACAGAGCACAAAATCGAAACTTTTAGAAGTCGGCTCCACTGAGGGACGACAGTCCAGTGGCTAAGCGGGGGGTGAACCCTCGCGGAACAGTGTGGTCTCAGGACCCTCAGGGTCACAGAAAGACCGGAGGTGCCTGAGTGAGGCAGAGCTCCTAGGTATCAGAGGAGGGAAGCCGCTGCAGAGACAGAGCCGAGGAGCGGGCTCGCAGCTCGGGGTTGTAATAAACCGTGATCTGCGGCACAGTTGGGCCACTGCTCCTCCAGCAGGGACCCAATAAGCGGCAGATCCAGGGAGACTCCCCTTCTTCCATCAGGGGGAGTGGCACAGGAGTGCACCGCAGGGATCTGCTGGGCTTGGAGACTCCACACGGGGTCGTGAGCCAGAGACAGAAATGCTCAGTCACAGGCCGGGTGAGCACAGAGTGCAGCTGGAGACCGGGGAGACGGGAGTGACTGACTACTTTTCTCTGGGGGTGCACTGAGGAGCGGGGCCCCGAGTTCTCGGCTCCTCCGGGGCGGAGATTGGGAGGCCGCCATTTTCACTCTCCTCCTCCAAAGCTGTACGGAAAGCTTGCAGGGAACAAAAGCTCCCGAAAGCAAACCCGAGCTGATTACTTAGGCCAGACACGGCAAGGGCGGGGCAATTCCGCCTCCGGCAAAGACATTTGGAAACCACGGCAACAGGCCCCTCCCCCAGAAGATCAGCGAGAAGAGCTGGCCAAGACCAAGTTTAGCTATCAATGAAAACGGCAGAACTCCAGCGCTAGGGGAACAATGCACATAGAATCCATGGCTTTTTTTACCACGATTCTTTAGTCTTTCAAAGTTAATTTTTTTTACCCTCTTTTTTTTTTTTGAATTTTTCTTTTTCCCTTTTTCAACCAAGATCTTATCAATCCCTTTTTTAAAAAACATTTTTATTTTTCATTTTTAGAGTCATATTCTATTGCTTCAGAGTAGTTACCCGTATTTTTGGCATATCTATATAAGTTGTTCTCTCTTTAAAATTTTGATATAGTTTCTTCTAACAGATCAAAATATACCCTAAATTGCTAGTGTATGGTTTTTTCTACTCTCCTGCCTGATCACATTCTCTCCTTTTTTTTTCTTTTTCTTTTTTTTTAAATCCTCTTCTTTCTTTTTTCAAACAACTTCTTATCAATTCCTTTTATAA
>NW_027846346.1:0-263 GCF_054177405.1 Leptonychotes weddellii
ACACTTCATCTAGAACTAATGATGTAATGTATGGGGATTAACATAAGAATAAAAAAATAAATAAAAAAAAAAACAACAAAAATAAATAAATAAATAAATAAATAAAATCCATGTTATTTGACGGGGGAAAGCTTAAGTCCTTGTGGAATTACAGTATATTCTGTTTTAATTCTTACTTATTTAAGTTACAGACTGTTCAACCAAGAAATAACTTTTATAATTAAGTAGAGCATCAATAAAGACCCTATGGTTATTTGTATATC
>NW_027846347.1:0-263 GCF_054177405.1 Leptonychotes weddellii
TTACTTGCGGAGTGTTAATCGTTCAATTATCAGAACACACAAAAGGAAAGATAATGTGGATCTTCAATAACAAACATTGTATGTAGTATTTTTCTGTGAATGTCTCCAGAGAGGGTGCTGTAACTAGCACTCTTATTTTATTGCATTTTTTACCTTGACCATTTATTTAAAAATATCTCTGTTACCTAGGTGGAAAGAAGCTTTTTTTTTTTTTAATTCTTATGTTAATCCCCATACATTACATCATTAGTTTTAGATGAAGT
>NW_027846348.1:0-263 GCF_054177405.1 Leptonychotes weddellii
GCCCATGTCCTAAACCCCAGAACCTGTGTATGTGACCTTATTGGGTAAAAGAGTCTTTGCCGGGGCACCAGGGTGGCTCAGTTGGTTAAGCGACTGCCTTCAGCTCAGGTCATGATCCCCTGCCTGCCATTCCCCCTGCTTGTGCTTGCTCTCTGGCTCTCTCTGTGTTAAATAAATAAATAAAATCTAAAAAAAAAAAGTCTTTCAACCGACAGAATGGGAGAAGATATTTGCAAATGACATATCAGATAAAGGGCTAGTAT
>NW_027846349.1:0-263 GCF_054177405.1 Leptonychotes weddellii
TCAGATGGGAGAGCAGATAGGCAATTGGACACAGGACTGAAGGGCCCAGGTCACTCTGGAACCACAGTTCCCAGTCTGGCCTGATAGAGCTGGGTTAGCAGGAAAAAGATAGGGAAAGATGTGCTGTGGATAGTACTCAGGATTCTCCAGGAAAGCAGAATTATAGGATGCTTATAAATCCAGAGAGATGTACTGTAAAGAATGGCTCACATTATTATAGAGGCTGGTGAGTCTAGAGTCTGCAGGGAGGGTGAGCCAGGCTG
>NW_027846350.1:0-263 GCF_054177405.1 Leptonychotes weddellii
AGGTTACACAGATACCTGTCCTGGGTGTTTGAAATCGTGGGTCTATTTCTTTAGAGACATCCACTCATTAAAGCAGAGGTTCTCTAACTCGTGTGTGTGAGAACTGCCTGGAGAGCTTGTGAAATCAGATTCCTGCCCCCTGCCCCCTCCCCCCGAGACTCCGCTTCACTGGTTCTGGGATGGAGCCCACGAATTTGCCTTTCTAACAAGCTCCTGGTGAGGTAGATGGAAGGGGCTGATCAGATGGCTACACGTTGGGGTGT
>NW_027846351.1:0-263 GCF_054177405.1 Leptonychotes weddellii
ACAGTGACCACTTGCAAAGGAGAGAGAGAGAGCCTTAGAAGGGGGAGATCCCTGGGACCTTGCGGGCAGCACCAGGCTTCCTGCAGCAGAAGGAAACTTTAAATCAAGGAAATGAGGCTCCACCCAGGGACAGGGCCCCACCACTCTACCCTGACTTGCTCTTGTGCCCAGAAAGGGACATGGCCTGGCCCTGTTTTGAACCCCCCGCCCCTTCCACTTCTGCCAGTGCTTGGATAAGTGAGATCACATCCTATTTCAGGGCA
>NW_027846352.1:0-263 GCF_054177405.1 Leptonychotes weddellii
AGCTACAGGACACGCAGCCTGTCCCCAGGGACACCCTCACTTCCCCCTCCCATCACCGCCACGGCCAAGAAGAATCACGCATGGCCGGTTACCTGGCATTACCCGGGGCAGAGCAGGGGAGGGGCGTGAGGACGCCCACAAGCTGGGGGTGGGGCAGGCGAACACACGTGTGCACCCCAGCCCCACCCCACTCAGGCTCTTGTCCCGCTTACCAAATCCTGAGTGAGACCCGGCACGCTTTCCCCACGTGGGTGGGCTCGCTG
>NW_027846353.1:0-263 GCF_054177405.1 Leptonychotes weddellii
AAATGAAAATATAAATAGAAAGACTCATAATTATATTTGAAGACTTCATCTTTCTCACAGTAATTGGTAGACCAAAGAGGCAGAAAATCTGTAAAACATCGAAGATTTGAAGAACACTACCAATAAATTTGACTTGATTGTAGAACTTCCTACGAACGGCAGCAAAATACATTCTTTCCTAGTGCATATGGAACACTCACCATGCATATCTTCGGTCATGAAATAAATCATACTAAATTTTTAAAAAGTGAAATCATAAAAGT
>NW_027846354.1:0-263 GCF_054177405.1 Leptonychotes weddellii
CCAGGGACTCCAGGATCATGACCTGAGCCGAAGGCAGTCGCTTAACCAACTGAGCCACCCAGGGGCCCTGAACCTACTCTGCTATTATTGCAGATATTTTTAGGTACTTAGTTTAGCATTATTCCAGGAATAGGAACTATCATTTGGATAAAAGATAATTCCATAGGCTGTCCTAAGCTTAGATAGTATTTATAACATCACTAGACAGGACTTATTATAGTAGTGTAAAGCTTTGGAGTCTAAAGGGCCTGGGGTCTTCACCT
>NW_027846355.1:0-263 GCF_054177405.1 Leptonychotes weddellii
TTCAGCTCAGGTCATGATCCCAGGGTTCTGGGATCGAGCCCCGCATCAGCCTCCCTGCTCAGCAGGAAGCCTGCTTCTCCCTCTCCCACTCCCCCTGCTTGTGTTCCTGCTCTCACTATGTCTCTCTCTGTCAAATAAATAAATAAAATCTTTAAAAAAAAAAAAAAATTCAACATAGAGGGCGCCTGGGTGGCTGAGTTGGTTAAGCGTCTGCCTTCAGCTCAGGTCATGATCCCAGGGTCCTGGGATGGAGTCCCACATCG
>NW_027846356.1:0-2112 GCF_054177405.1 Leptonychotes weddellii
ACTTCCCTGGGTCTTTCTTTCTTTTTTTTTTTTTTTAAGATTTTATTTATTTATTTCACAGAGAGTTAGCGAGAGCAGGAACACAAGCAGGGGGAGCGAGAGAGGGAGAAGCAGGCTCCCAGCCGAGCAAGGAGCCCGACCTGGGGCTCGATCCCAGGACCCTGGGATCATGACCTGAGCCGAAGGCAGACACCCAACGACTGAGCCACCCAGGTGCCCCTGGGTCTTCATTTCTTTTCTGGGAAGGCCTCCACTCATGGGAAAAAATTAAAATACCAAAAAGCGAAATGTGTCTACCTTTTCTCCTGTTCATCTGTCTTTTGTCAGTCTGATTATAGACGCCTACTCTGAGAGGGCAGAGGAAGATTGTTTCCCCCCCTTACACAATCCACCAAGAATAACAGAAACACGAACTGGTCTGGCAGAGAGGCTGAGCTCTGCGGTTGATGAGCCTGAGCGGCTTAGGCACAGAGGATAGTCAGCTGGCTTCCAACCTGGCCACCCGTCCAGGGGATTTCTCTAATTTTATTTTGGAGAAAAACTTCAATTAAAGAAAGAGGATGGTATTTTTCAATTAAAAAATAGGGGAGATATTGGTCTGAATATCATTTGGGACTTGCTCTATATAAATTCTTGATTACTTTCAACCCCCAAGCACATTACTGCTCCTCTTACAGGATTTTAAAACAGTCTTTTAAAGTAACACGAAATAAAAGATAAAATGTAAGCAAGTGTATTATTAGGTCAAATACCTGTTTCTATTGCTGACAGAAACATTAAAGGTTATCTCATCCAATTTCATCTTTTGGTGATAAAATCTCTGTGACCTGAAATGTTTAGGCGTCTCTCCCAAATGCTCAAGGCTATTGCTGAGGATTAGAACTCTTATATCCAGACTCAATGTAGTGTTTTTTCCCTTTATGTTATGATTATACAAGACTTTTTAATTTAATTTAATTTATTTGAGAGAGAGAAAGCACAGAGGGAGAGGGAGAAGCAGGCTTCCCGCAGAGCAGGGAGACCCATGTGGGGCTCGATCCCAGGAACCTGAGATCCTGACCTGAGCTGAAGGCAGATGCTTAACCGACTGAGCCACCCAGGAGCCCCATATATAAAACATTTTTATTAAAAATGTGGGCATTCTAAAGTCTTTCACTGAGATTAGCACTATCGAAAGAGCCCATCACTTCCCTTATTGGTGGTTGATCCGTAATATAGAAGTGCTCCCACAGGGACACAGCTAGACGTTTTACTTCCTCTAGGCTCACCTCCTGAACCGGGATCAGGAAGGTGGATTTCATGATCTCAGATTCAGTGCAGTGTGCCTTCCTTTGTGAAATGCAGGGAGAAAGGATGGAGAACTACTCCCTTGAGTTTTTATGTAAGAGAAAGTGAAAAACATTACCCGACACACTGCCATCTGCAAATGTGACAAATACGAGAAGTGCTTTAATCACTTGAGATTTTGATAAGGATTTTGTTCACCAGCCCCATCAAACTGACCGGGGAGAAGAGACTGTGGTGAAATTATAGAGTGAAGTTCAACACTCACCCGCGGCCTCTCTGGGGTCCCCACGGCAGCCCTCCCACTGATGCTACACCAGGACTGAGAGAGTTCTCAGCCGGCCGTGGCCAAGCAGATCAATAGCAGCATCAACATTTCAAGGGATTAGTTTATTTGTGTTTCTAAGAAAGATGCTGAATCATAGCAATCACTTAAAACAGATAACTTGATTTTTATGGAAACCATAGGTACCTTTATGCTTCTGCATTGCAAATAAGCCCCCAGAGAGACCAAATCTACCTGAGCCTGACTGGTTTTTCCTTAAGTCTGAAATTAAAGATTTGCTGATCTTGCAAATAAATTTTATTTTTCCTTCTGGCCATATCCCTTAATCACATTCCTCTTCGTTGCAAAGCGAAAAATAGGTAAGATGTCACAAGAGATAGTTCTCAACAGGAAGGACGTTCTCCCAGTTACCAATGGGTATGCTAAGCAGCGGCTCCCACTGAGGTAATTAAATTAATAGGAATGCAAATCCCTTGTTAGTGTTACATCAATTCTGGTCTCTTTCCTGCTTACTAAAAAAGTACAGATTATTTCAGCTTCAA
>NW_027846357.1:0-263 GCF_054177405.1 Leptonychotes weddellii
TGTATTAAAAATTAGCTAAAGTCGAGAACAAATATATAATATTATACATATGTTTACCTATAACATTCCAAGGTAGCATAATTACATCAAAAGTGTCTTGGTGTCAATAAAACTGAGAGAAAAGACCATTAAAAGCACTTGGATATATATGGAAAGATTATGATTATCAATATAAAATTAAATAACAATTTTGTCACTATTGAACATTTCTTAGAAGATCTGTAAAGCCTGTGAATATCATTGCCTGCCATTGGCCTAAACAG
>NW_027846358.1:0-263 GCF_054177405.1 Leptonychotes weddellii
AGGTTACACAGATACCTGTCCTGGGTGTTTGAAATCGTGGGTCTATTTCTTTAGAGACATCCACTCATTAAAGCAGAGGTTCTCTAACTCGTGTGTGTGAGAACTGCCTGGAGAGCTTGTGAAATCAGATTCCTGCCCCCTGCCCCCTCCCCCCGAGACTCCGCTTCACTGGTTCTGGGATGGAGCCCACGAATTTGCCCTTCTAACCAGCTCCTGGTGAGGTAGATGGAAGGGGCTGATCAGATGGCTACACGTTGGGGTGT
>NW_027846359.1:0-263 GCF_054177405.1 Leptonychotes weddellii
GAGGGGGGAGGGTCAGAGGCAGAAGCAGGCTCCCTGCCGAGCAGGGAGCCGGATGCGGGACTCGATCCAGGGACTCCAGGATCATGACCTGAGCCGAAGGCAGTCGCTTAACCAACTGAGCAACCCAGGCGCCCGAGGTTCAAGCTTTTAATAAGTGGGTCTTCCACAGATCTTTTCTGGGTAATTACATCTCTATTTTTGATTTGTGCTAAGATGTTTGGTTAAATCCATGTGTGACACACCTAATCTCTTTAGCAAAAATT
>NW_027846360.1:0-263 GCF_054177405.1 Leptonychotes weddellii
TTCAACACTGGCTGGGTTGACTGATATGCCCTCTCCTTTGAGACTGATTCCTTCAATAAGCACTCACTCATGCAGCTACTTACTTCAGCTAACATGTTTACTGAATGCCTATGATAGCCAAGTGTTATAGAAGGTTCTGAGCCTCTAACAGCAGGTGAAACAGATGCTTGCAGTCCAGCGGGCAAGATAGACTTGGAACAAGTATTGCAAGGGAGTGTGAAAATAGGTTACACCAAGTGACCAGTGCAGGAGCCCTTCCTAGG
>NW_027846361.1:0-263 GCF_054177405.1 Leptonychotes weddellii
ACACTTCATCTAGAACTAATGATGTAATGTATGGGGATTAACATAAGAATAAAAAAATAAATAAAAAAAAAAACAACAAAAATAAATAAATAAATAAATAAATAAAATCCATGTTATTTGACGGGGGAAAGCTTAAGTCCTTGTGGAATTACAGTATATTCTGTTTTAATTCTTACTTATTTAAGTTACAGACTGTTCAGCCAAGAAATAACTTTTATAATTAAGTAGAGCATCAATAAAGACCCTATGGTTATTTGTATATC
>NW_027846362.1:0-263 GCF_054177405.1 Leptonychotes weddellii
GGCTGAAGAAGGGAAGAAACAAGATGAGCCTGAGATAATGTTTTTGTACCAGAAAAGGAAGATGTACTCCAAGAATGATGGGGCCATGTCAAAAGGATGCAGAAGCCAGCTGGATGAAGGTACTAATGGCCAAATCTAGAAAAATTTAGGTATCAAAATAAATAATGATAGTAATGAATTATTACCCAGTGAATAGGAATCCATGAGTCCAAACTAATATAAATTTAAAAATGAATAAATATAAGATGATGCTTTCCTTATGT
>NW_027846363.1:0-263 GCF_054177405.1 Leptonychotes weddellii
CACACTGGGGTGCTCGCACTCACTGGGGCATTCGCACTCACTGGGTGTTCGCACTCACTGCATATTCGCACTCACCGGGGTGTTCACACTCGCCGGGGTGTTCACACTCACTGCATGTTCGTACTCACTGGCTGTTCACACACACTGGGGCGTTCACACTCACTGGGTGTTCACACTGGGGTGTTCGCACTCACTGGGGTGTTCGCACTCACTGGGTGTTCACACTGGTGTGTTTGCACTCACTGGGGTGTTCACACTCATTG
>NW_027846364.1:0-263 GCF_054177405.1 Leptonychotes weddellii
GTGCACATTCAGAGGTGTTTTTTCTGCTTTTTTTTTTAGCGAGAGGGGCAAGGGCAGAGGGGAAGGGAGAGAGAGAATCTTAAGCAGGCTCCACGCCCAGCCGGAGCCCGAGGCGGGGCTCGATCTCATGACTAGAGCCAAAATCAAGAGTCATTCTCCTAACCACTTGAGCCACCTGGGCGCCCCCTCCACGAAAGGTATTTTTTCCACTTAACTCATTACTTCTAAATGATTTCACTCTTTTTGTTGTTGGGGTTTTTTTT
>NW_027846365.1:0-263 GCF_054177405.1 Leptonychotes weddellii
AGCTACAGGACACGCAGCCTGTCCCCAGGGACACCCTCACTTCCCCCTCCCATCACCGCCACGGCCAAGAAGAATCACGCATGGCCGGTTACCTGGCATTACCTGGGGCAGAGCAGGGGAGGGGCGTGAGGACGCCCACAAGCTGGGGGTGGGGCAGGCGAACACACGTGTGCACCCCAGCCCCACCCCACTCAGGCTCTTGTCCCGCTTACCAAATCCTGAGTGAGACCCGGCACGCTTTCCCCACGTGGGTGGGCTCGCTG
>NW_027846366.1:0-263 GCF_054177405.1 Leptonychotes weddellii
TGTCTTGTCCTTGACTCAGACACTCTTGTGCAAATCGGCAAATCTCTTTACTGCTCTGAGCCTCTGCTTACTCTGGTGAAATATGAGAAAGGAATTTATAAGATTATACCCGGAATTCCTTCTAGCTCTAAAATCCTGAGTCTTGGGTCTTCTCAGAATTCCTAAAATCCTTTTTGGTTTGAGTGTATGTGTGTGTGTGTGTGTGGGTGGGTGGGTGGGTGGTAGTATGACAAAGTGGATAGTTTTCTATAAAGAGGTGAGGT
>NW_027846367.1:0-2112 GCF_054177405.1 Leptonychotes weddellii
CCAAATCAACAAAATCATGAATAAAAGAGGAGTGATCACAACCAACACCAAAGAAATACAATTATAAGAACATATTATGAGCAACTCTATGCCAGCAAATTAGATAACCTGGAAGAAATGGATGCATTCCTAGAGATGTATCAACTGCCAAAACTGAACCAGGAAGAAATAGAAAACCTGAACAGACCTATAACCATGAAGGAAATTGAAGCAGTCATCAAAAATCTCCCAACAAACAAAAGCCCAGGGCCAGATGGCTTCCCAGGGGAATTCTACCAAACATTTCAAGAAGAATTAATACCTATTCTTCTGAAACTGTTCCAAAAAATAGAAATGGAAGGAAAACTTCCAAACTCGTTTTATGAGGCCACCATTACATTTGGCGTCATGGTGGGTCTTGTTCTTTGATCCAATCTGATACACTCTGTCTTTTGTTTGGCACCATTTGGGGATCAAGTTACCTTGATCCCCAAACCAGACAAAGACCCCATTAAAAGGGAGAATTACAGACCAATATCCTTGATCAACATGGATGCAAAAATCTCACCAAAATACTAGCCAGTAGCATCCAACAGTACATTAAAAGGATTATTCACCACGACCAAGTGGGATTTATCCCTGGGCTGGAAGGTTGGTTCACCATCCGCAAATCAATCAATTTGATATAGTACATTAACAAAAGAAAGAACAAGAACCATATGATCCTCTCAATAGATGCAGAAAAAGCATTTGACAAAGTACAGCATCCCTTCTTGATCAAAACTCTTCAGAGTATAGGGATAGAGGGTATGTACCTCAATATCATAAAAGTCATCT
Source organism: Leptonychotes weddellii (assembly GCF_054177405.1). Classification (NCBI taxonomy): domain Eukaryota; kingdom Metazoa; phylum Chordata; class Mammalia; order Carnivora; family Phocidae; genus Leptonychotes; species Leptonychotes weddellii. The sequence continues at coordinate 817 of NW_027846367.1, forward strand.
ATGAAAAACCTACAGTGAATATCATTGTCAGTGGGGAGAAACTGAGAGATTCCCCCCTAAAGTCAGGAACACTGCAGCAATGTCCACTATCACCACGCTATTCAACATAGTATTAGAAGTCCTAGCCACAGCAATCAGACAACAAAAAGAAATAAACAGCATCTGAATCAGCAAAGAAGAAGTCAAACTCTCACTGTTCGCAGATGATATGATACTTTATGTGGAAAACCCAAAAGACTCCACCCCAAAACTGCTAGAACTCATACAGGAATTCAGTATGTGGCAGGATAGAAAATCAATGCACAGAAATCAGTGGCATTCCTATACACCAAAAACAAGACAGAAGAAAGAGAAATTAAGGAGTCAATCCCATTTACAATTGCACCCAAAACCATAAAATACCTAGGAATAAATCTAACCAAAGAGGCAAAGGATCTGTACTCAGAAAACTATAAAATACTCATGAAAGAAATTGAGGAAGACACAAAGAAATGGAAAAACTTTCTATGCTCATGGATTGGAAGAACAAATATTGTGAAGATGTCAATGCTACCTAGAGCAATCTACACATTCAATGCAATCTCCATCAAAATACCATCAATTTTTTTTCAAAGAAATGGAACAAATAATCCTAAAATTGTATGGAACCAGGAAAGACCCCGAATAGCCAGAGGAAGGTTGAAAAAGAAAAGCAAAGCTGGCGGCATCACAATTCCGGACTTCAAGATCTATTACAAAACTGTCATCATCAAGACAGTATGGTACTGGCATAAAAAGAAACACATAGATCAGTGGAACAGAATAGAATTAATTTTATTATTATTTATTGCAAAAGAATTAATCACAGCAATTTTAATGCAGATTTTTAGCAAATAAAAGTAGTAAAACAAAAATGAGTTTGATAAACTGATATTTTAAATAAAAACTTCTGAATTTAATGATGTGGATGGAACTGGAGGGTATTATGTTAAGTGAAATAAGTCAAACAGAGAAAGACCTGTATCATATGATCTCACTGATATGAGGAATTCTTAATTGCAGGAAACAAACTGAGGGTTGCTGGAGTGGGGGGTGGGGTGGGAGGGATGGGGTGACTGGGTGATAGACACTGGGGAGGGTATGTGCTCTGGTAAGCTCTGTGAATTGTGCAAGACTGTTGAATCTCAGATCTGTACCTCTGAAACAAATAATGCACTATATGTTAAGAAAAAAAAGAAGAAGAAGAAGAAGGTAGCGGGAGGGGAAGAATGAAGCGGGGGAAATCGGAGGGGTAGACGAACCATGAGAGATGATGGA
>NW_027846368.1:0-263 GCF_054177405.1 Leptonychotes weddellii
GATTTTCCTTATTTTTTGCACTTTTATATATTCTATTTTTTTTTTTTTAGCATTGAACATATATTATTATTATTATTATTTTTAAAGATTTTATTTATTTATTTGACAGAGACAGAGATAGCGAGAGCAGGAACACAAGCAGCGGGAGTGGGAGAGGGAGAGCAGGCTTCCCGCCAAGGAGGGAGCCCGATGTGGGACTCGATTCCAGGACCCTGGGATCATGACCTGAGCCGAAGGCAGACGCTTAACGACTGAGCCACCCA
>NW_027846369.1:0-263 GCF_054177405.1 Leptonychotes weddellii
CACTGCCGCTGCTTCAGCCCAAGGACAGAGCTGCGTCCACGTGCCAGGCGGGTGCTCCCGAGCAGCGTCCCATTTCAAAGTCCCTTTAGGCACCCAAAGTGTTTGGTGGGCAAATGCCGTGGCTGGGAAATCTGCAGTCCCCGAGGCGAGTGCACTTTCTCCTGGTGCTCACAGTTCTTCCATAAGCGACGTGTGTCAGTGGTTCTGTCCCTGGTGCCCATTCTCCTCGCCCTACTTCCCCTCACACTTTCCCCCTGGTTCCC
>NW_027846370.1:0-263 GCF_054177405.1 Leptonychotes weddellii
AAAAAACTAATTTACCCAAAATATTTCATAAAGAATTAATTGAAATAATGGAAAATGTGTACAAAATTAAGTCATAAGTTAAAACTATTCTGTTATGGTAGAGTCTACAATATATGTGACAAGTGCTGATTATCTGGAGATTGTTCTGTACATGTATTTTAGTGTAATATGTTATGAATGATTTTTAATACTTTTACTAACTGAAAACCATCTGTGAGTTTATTAAATGAACTGAAACAAGATCTGAAGGATTATAATTTGTC
>NW_027846371.1:0-263 GCF_054177405.1 Leptonychotes weddellii
GTATAGCTATCAGATTGCCCTACTTTGGGCGCCTGGGTGGCTCAGTCGGTTGAGCATCTGCCTTCGGCTCTGGTCATGATCCTGGAGTCCTGGGATCGATTCCCACATCAGGCTCTCTGCTCAGTGCAGAGCCTGCTTCTCCCTCTCCCTCTGCCTACTGCTCCCCCTGCTTGTGCTCTCTCTCTCTCCATGTCAAATAAATAAATAAAATCTTAAAAACAAAAACAAAAAAGATTCCTCTACTTTGTCCAAATTTCTAGACA
>NW_027846372.1:0-263 GCF_054177405.1 Leptonychotes weddellii
CCAATAGTACAGTAAAGGGATTATTCACCATGACCAAGTGGGATTTGTTCCTGGGCTGCAAGGGTGGTTTAACATCTGCAAAGCAATCAATATGATACACTACAGAAATAAAAGACAAGACTGACATGATCCTCTCAATAGATGCAGAAAAAGCATTTGACAAAGTATAGCATTCTTTCTTGATTAAAACTCTTCACAGTGTAGGGATAGAGAGAACACACTTCAATATCATAAAAGCCATAAATGAAAAGCCCACAGGGAAT
>NW_027846373.1:0-263 GCF_054177405.1 Leptonychotes weddellii
GCCTGGGTGGCTCAGTTGGTTAAGCGACTGCCTTCGGCTCAGGTCATGATCCTGGAGTCCCGGGATCGAGTCCCGCATCGGGCTCCCTGCTCGGCGGGGAGTCTGCTTCTCCCTCTGACCCTCCCCCCTCTCATGCTCTCTCTATCTCATTCTCTCTCTCAAATAAATAAATAAAATCTTTAAAAAAAAAAAAAAAAAAGAAGTCAAACTATCTTATCATTGTTTTTGTAAGTTCTATGTATTCTGGTTATAGTCCTTTCTCA
>NW_027846374.1:0-263 GCF_054177405.1 Leptonychotes weddellii
AAAGGGAAGGAGAGAAAGCAATGGATGGAAGGATGCAAGATAAAGCAAGTACAGGAAGCTGTTAATGGCAGAATCTATGTGGTGGGTACACAGGTGTTCCTGGTAAAATTCTTTAACACAGCTGTTTTAAAATTTTCAAGTAGAATGTTGGAAAAAATAAGTTTTGATCAACCAAATGATCAAATGAATGACCAAATTAACTTTCTAGTCTCTGCACAGGAAATGACATTATGTCACTGTCTTATAAAGAGGCTATCGGGGCA
>NW_027846375.1:0-263 GCF_054177405.1 Leptonychotes weddellii
TCAGGGGAGAAATAAACAGCTGATTAATAGAATGGAAAATAGAACCCATGTAGAAAGATAAAAGAAAATGGAATTATTTGGCCTGAAGAAGGATGTGAAAGAATTTAATCTGAGAGTATTTAAACAAAAGGATTTTACACAAAGGATAGTGTTAGGTTATTCAAAATTTCTATTGGAAAGGATAAAAAGAAAAAAAAAAGCAGGCTTAATTTATAGTACATGGATTTTATCTAGACATAAAGGAGTATTCTGTTTATTTGTTT
>NW_027846376.1:0-263 GCF_054177405.1 Leptonychotes weddellii
TGTTGATAATGAACTGATTTTAATGTGTTTCTTTCCTATTAAACTTTTTTCATTTAATGGGTTCGGCTCTAAGTCAGTAGCAATCATTAAGTATGTAGAATTATAAATTCCTTCTGCTGGTCTCATTCACACCAGTATCCCCAGACATGTATTCTGAAATTCCCTCTCTGATACTTCAGCCAGATATGATGTATGAACCAGGGGCAACAGTCATCCACTAACCAACAGATTGCTCCTGTTTCCAAGAACTTAAGTTGCACTGT
>NW_027846377.1:0-263 GCF_054177405.1 Leptonychotes weddellii
GGACTCAGACTCGGGCTGGGACTGACACCACCAGCTCTCCTGGGTCTCCAGCTTGCTGAGTGCGGCTCTTGGGACCACTCAGCCTCTCTAGTCACGTGAGCCAATTCCTTCTATATTGGAAGATAGATGATAGATAGACAGGTGATAGATAGATACACAGATAAATACAGAGAGAGAAAGACAGAGATTCAATTTGGTAGATATAGATATTGATATCGATATCTGTTTCTCTGGAGAACTCAGACTAATACATCATCTAAAGG
>NW_027846378.1:0-2112 GCF_054177405.1 Leptonychotes weddellii
TGTGTGCTCTCTCTCTCTCTCTTTCTTAAATAAATAAATAAAAACTTTTTAAATAAATAGATGCCTTGGAGAAATTTCATGTACCAACCACCCAGGGCAATGTTCTTTCTGTTGTCTGCACAGCGGAGTTACCCAAATCCAACATCGCAAGCAACAACTCTGACCCCGTGGAGAATGTGGATTCTGTTGTACTAATGTGTGGACCTCAGACACAGAACACAAGCTACCTGTGGTCAGTAAACATGAAGAGCCTCCGGGCCAGCACCAGGCTGGAGCTTTCCCTGGACAACAGGACTCTCACTATACATGGTGTCACAAGAAATGACACAGGAACCTATAAGTGTGAAATTCGGAACCCAGGGAGTACTGGTCGTAGTGACCCATTCACCCTGAATGTTCTCTGTGAGTAACTTCCCTTCCTACCTGGCCCAGGTTGCCAGCCCAAATCCATGCTGCCGGGGGCCAGGCCACAACTATCCTTCTGGGGTCTGAGTCCATGACTCTCAGCTGGACCCCCAGGCTGGCCATGGCTTCTGGTCCCAGACAATCCTGGGCAGGCCCAGCCTAAGCCAAGACTGGGAGGGGACGGGCTGTTCCTCCCTGAGAGGGTCACCAGCCTCTGAGGGGAAACAGGTGAATGTCTTTGACCCAGGCTCAGTGAATACAGGGGGCTTATGGTTGGGACTTTCTCAAACAAGGTTGGGACCCAGCTCAGAGGGACACTGTGGCCCTAATACAGACCAGGAGCTTCCTCTTCCCTCAGATTACATCACCTGTGCCTTTATTCTGTTTGCTCCAGATGGCCCGGACACCCCCACCATTTCCCCCTCAGACTCCTTTTACCATCCAGGGGCCAACCTCAGTCTCTCCTGCCACACAGCCTCTAACCCGCCCGCACAGTATTCTTGGTTTATCAATGGGAGGCCCCAGCCATTCACACAGAAGCTCTTTATCCCCAACATCACTGCCAATGATAGTGGATCGTATACCTGCCTCGCCTATAACTCTGGCACTCGGCTCAATAAGACCACAGTCAAGACTATCACAGTCTCTGGTAAGTGGATCCCTGGAGCATCTGCACCGACGACTGTGGTGAAGGTCTGTCTGGCTTTCAGAAAAGAGCCTAGAAGAAGTTATTTCCCACTAGCAAATCCCAGATCTGTCCCTGAACTCTCCCCCTATATGTCTGCAATCGCTTCCTCCCCTTGCTTTCTGATTGTATGGTAGACCTTGGGTCCAGCCTGGAATGTGGGGAGGGGGCTTCTCAGCTCCAGAAAGCCCCATGCATAAAATGGGACTTTGCAAATAGGGAAGAAGGATCCTAAGGGTCAAGTTGCTTTTTGTTGTTGTTGAATTGCAGAAGTCCTTTATATAATCCAGATACTAACCTCTAACCAGATATGGTTTGCAAATGTTTCCTTTCAATCCATGGGTTGCCCTCACATTTTCTTTGTTAGTGAACTTTAATTGACACACAATGTGATGTAGTTTCAGGTGTACAACATAGTGATTGGACAACTCTCTATGTTATGCTCTATTCAACACAATGTAGCTCCCATCTGACCCCATGCAGCCCCATTAAAATACCATTGACTATATTTCCTATGTTGTACATTTCATCCCTATATCTTGTTAATTCCATAACTGGTACTACCACTCTCCAGATTCTGTCTTTTGATGCACAGTTTTCCATTTTGATGTAATACAATTAATCTATTTTTTCTTTTATTGTCTTTGCTTTGGGTGTCATATCTAAGAAATCATTGGGAAATCCAGTTTCAATAAGTTTTTGCATTATGTTTGTTTCTAGACTTTTACTATTTGACTCTAATGTTTAGATGTTTGACCTATTTAAGTTAATTTTTGTACATGATGTGAGATCGGGTCCAACTTCATTTATTTGCATGGCTATCCATTGTTCCCAACACCATTGGTTGAATAGATATTTTTCTCCATTTAATGGTCATGACAACCTTCTTGAAAATCACTGGACCACATATGACAAGGTTTGTTTCTGGGGTTCCTATTCTATTCCATTGGTCTCTATGTCTGTCTTTATACCAGACCCCATTATTATCAGTTACTGTAGCTCTGCAGTCAGGAAGTAGGAGT
>NW_027846379.1:0-263 GCF_054177405.1 Leptonychotes weddellii
TTATGCAATGCCTTTTCAGGTGATGGGGCAATCCAAACAACTCAACTGAAGCTTTTAGTAGCTTCACCCCATTATCACTTCATAATGGTCTTTTTTTTTTCTAAGATTTTATTTTATTTATTTTTTTTTTTAAAGATTTTATTTATTTATTTGACAGAGACAGAGATAGCGAGAGCAGGAACACAAGCAGTGGGAAGGGGAGAGGGAGAAGCAGGCTTCCCCCCGAGGAGGGAGCCCGATGTGGGACTCAATCCCAGGACCCT
>NW_027846380.1:0-263 GCF_054177405.1 Leptonychotes weddellii
GTCAATGACAAAAAAGGATGAGCTGTGAGATTCAGTCCAAGCCCCACATGGGGTGTATAGATTTCAAAATAAATACATACATACATACATACATAAACAAACTTTTAAAAAAATAAAAAGAATGATCACTCCCTGAAGCATGATCCAAAGAAGTTGAATTTTCCAAATTCTGTTAAATAGCCAGAAAGGAGAAAAAGCAGTATGTACCCTCTGCTATTTACTACCATGTATTCATGCAAAGAAAATTTCTCATCAATGATGAA
>NW_027846381.1:0-263 GCF_054177405.1 Leptonychotes weddellii
AATCATGGAACACTTCATCTAAAACTAATGATGTAATGTATGGGGATTAACATAAGAATAAAACAAAACAAAACAAAACAAAACAAAAAAAATACACTGCTGAATCCCTTCTGGTTTACCTTGGTTATATTCCAGAAGGGTACAGAGAGTGTCCGTTCATCACACTGTGAAGAAAACCCACCACCAGAGGAAGTTGAAGTATAACCGTGGTTCTGAAAGAGCAGCTCCTGGACCAGCAGCCCAGGCTTCACCTGAGAACTTAT
>NW_027846382.1:0-263 GCF_054177405.1 Leptonychotes weddellii
TAGAAGTACTGTTTTTCCAAAGGTAGTGTCTTTTATAGTAGAAGTGGCCATTTAACATATACCCTTTGTTTGCAGAATACTGACTTATTTGCAAGGCACTGGAGACTACATTTACATCCAAAGATTTTTTTCATAGTAATTTTGCATATTTATGTAACACTGGTTGAATATATGAGGATCTTCTCATAAAGGTTTCAACTGTGAGCCCAGAGCCCCTGAACAGTCCCCTAAATCCTGCTCATAAGATTGGACAGAATTAGCTA
>NW_027846383.1:0-263 GCF_054177405.1 Leptonychotes weddellii
ATAAACCCAGCCCCCAAGTTCTTGATTCCTTGCCCGTCTCATAAAATAACGACAGTATCGGCAATGTTGATGATGAGAAATAAAAATTGGGTAATTTCTGCCCTCTGACATTTGGGGAGCTAAGTGCGTGCCCCTGGAAGTCAGAGCTGGAACTAATTTAGGACTATTCTCTTTGGCTACACCTGCTGTTTCAAATCCCAAGGCCTGGGAGGCTTCCTTTGGCTCCTGTGTATAATCTAATTATGCAAACAGGACCAATCAGT
>NW_027846384.1:0-263 GCF_054177405.1 Leptonychotes weddellii
GGACTCAGACTCGGGCTGGGACTGACACCACCAGCTCTCCTGGGTCTCCAGCTTGCTGAGTGCTGCTCTTGGGACCACTCAGCCTCTCTAGTCACGTGAGCCAATTCCTTCTATATTGGAAGATAGATGATAGATAGACAGGTGATAGATAGATACACAGATAAATACAGAGAGAGAAAGACAGAGATTCAATTTGGTAGATATAGATATTGATATCGATATCTGTTTCTCTGGAGAACTCAGACTAATACATCATCTAAAGG
>NW_027846385.1:0-263 GCF_054177405.1 Leptonychotes weddellii
CGACCCTGCCTTGCTGACTCCGCCCCTGGGATCCCCGGGACCCTCTGCGACTTGTGCCCACTCCCGGGGGAAGGGGGGACACCCTGGCCGTCTGACATCCTTCCTGTTTGCAGACGGAGGCTCCTCTGCTGCTCCGGCCCTACCTGGCCGACATGACTCTGTCCGAAATCCACGCCGTCATGACCGGAGGCTGCATGCATCCATTGCTGGCAGCCTGCTGGGCGCCTACATCTCCTTTGGGGTATGTCGAGCTCTCCCCGTGC
>NW_027846386.1:0-263 GCF_054177405.1 Leptonychotes weddellii
ACATAGACGGAAAAAATAGAGATAGAAATACCAGAATCCACTTGCATTGAAAAAGGCCTCAACATTACCCAAAGAATTCCTCTTCTAGATTTCTTCACTACTTCTCTGATATGACTACAAATCCTGTCATCACAAATAGACATCTGTAGACTTGAAAGGCATATAGAAAACTGGAATTTTTCCAAAAAATGAAACTACATTGATAAAATGCAAAAGCTCTGGTTTCAGATTTGCCTTTCAGAGTCCCTATGGGACTCAAGGAA
>NW_027846387.1:0-263 GCF_054177405.1 Leptonychotes weddellii
AGAGATGCTCCCACTGCACAGGGATGCCCCCACTGCATAGAGGTGTCCCCACTGCACAGGGATGCCCCCACTGCACAGGGATGCTCCCCCTGCACAGGGATGCCCCCACTGCATAGAGGTGTCCCCACTGCACAGAGATACCCCCACTGCACAGGGATGCCCCCACTGCACAGAGATGCTCCCACTGCACAGGGATGCCCCCACTGCATAGAGGTGTCCCCACTGCACAGGGATGCCCCCCCTGCACAGGGATGCCCCCACTG
>NW_027846388.1:0-263 GCF_054177405.1 Leptonychotes weddellii
AGGAACAGTGACCTCGGGACGGTGGCAGGAGCCGTGTGTACGGTCGGCCCGCAGGGCCCCCGCACTGCCCCCCACGGCCCGGCCCACAGCGTCTGCCCTGGGGCCGGGCTTCTGGGGGAGTGCCCAGCAGCAACCCCCAGCCCATGACTGCTGGGGGCTGGGGGGACGCCACCGCAGCCCCTGCCACCCCCACCCCCCCCAGTGGGCAGAGCCTTGGGGGCCCAGCAGGGCAGCTCCTCACTCGCGCCATCTACCGGCTTCCT
>NW_027846389.1:0-2112 GCF_054177405.1 Leptonychotes weddellii
CCCCCCTAAGTTCATGTGTTTTGTTTCTTAAATTCCACATATGAGTGAAATCATATGGTATTTGCCTTTCTCTGATTGACTTGTTTTGCTTAGCCTAATCCTCTGGAGCTCCATCCATGTCATTGCAAATGACAAGATTTCATTCTTTTTGATGCATGAGTCATATTCCATTGTGTATCCACATCTTCTTTATCCAGTCATCAGTTGATGGACATTTGGGCTCTTTCCATAATTTGGCTGTTGTAGATAATGCTGTTATAAACATTGGGGTGCATGTGTCCCTTCGAATTAGTATTTTTTTTAAAGATTTATTTATTTATTTGCAAGAGAGAGAGAGCACGAGCACAAGCAGGGGGAGCAGCCGGCAGAGAGAGAAGCAGACTCCCCATTGAGCAAGGAGCTCGACGCGGGGCTCGATCCCAGGACCCTGGGATCATGATCTGAGCCGAAGGTGGACGCTTCACCAACTGAGCCACTCAGGCATCCCCAAATTAGTATTTTTGTATCTTTTGGGTAAATATCTAGTAGTCAAGTGCCTGGATCTTAATCAGTGGCATCCTATGCCCTTCTGGCTTTGCGAAACGGTGCGTTGAGGTCTCTAACTTACTATCATGCTCTCGTTTCCCTTCCCTGCACAGCATGCACTTTCTCCAACAAGTGCATTAGACTTGCTGGCATTTTCGGGGCATCCCGTACTCATGCAGTGGTCCACAAGCATCTGACCTATGGGCCACTCCCCCACACACAGAGGTCCCTGGCCAAGTTGGCATTTCCCCCACAGATTTCCCTTTTCCCCTTTCCAACACCTCCGCACTCATGGGGTTTTCTCCAGCTTCCTGGCTAGCTCACCAGTTATGCAGCTGATCCCTGGCAGACTCTAAGCCAAGGGTGGGTGATGGCCCAGTCAGACTGAAGAAATGACCTGGAGACAGCAATCAAAACAGAGGTTTCTTGGGGGCACTTACATACAGGGAGGCCAGGAGCAGCAGACTGGAGAAAACATCCGTTGCTGGGATCTACGCGCAGCAAATTTTATAGTGCAGCAACCGGCTCAGCAAATATTCGTAGCCTCTCCCTCCTTGCATGACCAGCGCTCCAAGGAGATCAAGACATGCCATGTGGACATTCTTTGTTACAAAGGAGATGCTCGAGGTTGGCCACCGCCAGAGCCCATGACCTTGGATGCGGAACATGTTTTTTCTACGTATCCTGCTTGATGGGAATATAGAGGGAGCACAGCATCCGTACATTCTCAAGACAGTGATTAGCAGGGTCATTCGGGGTATGCTTGCACAAACCAGCCAGCCAGCACGTACCATACACCCCCTCTATGAAATTTTAATCCCATAGACATCCTGTATTTGTGTGCTGTATGCACATCTGTGATTTGCACACAAGAAGTTTTTTTGTTTTTTTTTTTAATACACCCCCAACAAACCAGGTTTTGCATTTGGGGGCAATATTACCCGTGTTGAGAATGCATGTTCTTTGGGGGTCCTCAGGCCCACAGAGGCCAGTCGGAGGAAAACACGGGTGTATCCTAAAAGTTCTCAGCCCAAGCCACGTTGGAATCACTTATGGAGGTTTTAGAACATACCTGGACCCCAGCCTGGAGATGCTGAATTGATTGGTCAGGGGGTCCCAGGCATACTTTAAAAAAAACTAATAAACTTAATATTTCAGAGCAGTTTTAGGTTTCCAGAAAGGTTGCAGAGAAAGTATGGAGAGTTCCCATGTAATGCCCCCACCCCCCGACCCACTCTGTGTTCCCTCTTACGAACATCTTACATTAGTGTAGTACATTCCAACGGGCAAGCTGATATTAATATATTATTATTAACCAAAGTCCATAGTTTACATCCAGGTTCACTCTTGGGGGTGTATAGTTCTATGGGTTTTGCCAGACGCAGAATATCATATACGCATATTTACTGTATTACAGAGAAGAGTTTTACTGCCCTAAAAATCCCCCATGTTCCACCTACGGATCCCTTCTACCCTTAACCCCTGGCTACCACTGAACCACTATGTAGCCTTTTCAGGCTGGCCACTTTCACTGAGTAAGATGCATTTAAGGATTTTTCAAGTCTTTTTTGTGGCTTGAGAACTCAT
>NW_027846390.1:0-263 GCF_054177405.1 Leptonychotes weddellii
TGGCTCCTGCTATTCTCTTTCATTTTGTTTATGGCAATCTTTATAATTGTGGGAATATTTCTGCGGTTTCATGATAAAGTGACTACTCATCTTAGTTACGCCTATCTAAGCAATCATAATGAAACTAATTCCACGAAGAATTAGTTTCTATAGAACAAAATAACCAGACGGTCACGCTCTGTCTAGCACCTTTCTCTTTGCGTACTGTTTTTTAGTTTTAGCGAAAGTCAATAAGCGGAAATCAATGAAGGTCATGTTAATCA
>NW_027846391.1:0-263 GCF_054177405.1 Leptonychotes weddellii
ATGCCAAAAAATGTTTTAAAATGATGGTGATATGTCAAAAGAACACAAAAGCCAGCTTGAACCACATGCAGAATGAAACTGGACCATTTCCTTACACTGTACACAAAAATAGACTCAAAATGGATGGGAGACCTAAATGTGAGACAGGAATCCATTCAAATCCTTGAGAACACAGGCAGCAACCTCTTCAACCTCAGCCGCAGCAACTTCTTGCTAGACACGTCTCCAAAGGCAAAGGAAACAAAGGCAAAAATGAACTATTG
>NW_027846392.1:0-263 GCF_054177405.1 Leptonychotes weddellii
GTTTCTATTTGACTATGTTTTCATTTATATTTTTGAATATATTTTTAATTGATACTTTAAAGTCCTTGTCTGCTACTTATAACATTTGAATCACTTCAAAATTGATCTCTGTCTATTGTTTTTTCTCCTGAAAATGGGTCATGTTTTCCTGTTTCTTTGTGAAATAATTTTGGATTATATCTTAATCACTGCTGTAATTGCCATGTTGTAGAGACTCTGGGTTGTGTTTTATTCTTCTAAAAAATTTCAGTTTTTCTTTACTT
>NW_027846393.1:0-263 GCF_054177405.1 Leptonychotes weddellii
TGTGCAATACCATTAGGTGTAAAAACCACTGTACCTACCTTAATTAAAAAATAGTTTATTGAGGGGCGCCTGGGTGGCTCAGTTCGTTAAGCGACTGCCTTCGGCTCAGGTCATAATCCTGGAGTCCCGGGATCGAGTCCCGCATCGGGCTCCCTGCTCGGCGGGGAGTCTGCTTCTCCCTCTGACCCTCCTCCCTCTCCTGCTCTCTGTCTCTCATTCTCTCTCTCTCAAATAAATAAATAAAAAAATCTAAAAAAAAAAAA
>NW_027846394.1:0-263 GCF_054177405.1 Leptonychotes weddellii
CAGTCTTACACAATTCACAGCGCTCACCATAGCACATACCCTCCCCAATGTCTATCACCCAACCACCCCATCCCTCCCACCCCCCACCACTCCAGCAACCCTCAGTTTGTTTCCTGAGATTAAGAATTCCTCGTATCAGGATAGCATGTTATATTTAGTCATCATTACCCTAAGGAGTTAGGCTACTCCTGGCTGTGACTGTTTCTCAGACTTTCCTTGTTTTTTATGACATCAGTTTTGAGGAGTAATGGTCAAGTATTTTG
>NW_027846395.1:0-263 GCF_054177405.1 Leptonychotes weddellii
CCACCATAACCAACCATCACCGCCACCACCACCACCATCACCACCACCATCACCATCACCACCGCCATCACTATAACCTTCACCCCCTATCACCTCCATCACTGGCCTCTATGTCTCCTCTTCAATGAATCCCTTCATGTTCAAAGCATATAAACTGTTGAATAAGGACTCCACAATCCCTAAGATAGCACCTCTCTCCCGTCCTTCTCCCTCATCCTGACAGTTGGACCAGCGATATAGCCAGCCCCTATGATTGAAGGGAA
>NW_027846396.1:0-263 GCF_054177405.1 Leptonychotes weddellii
CACTGGAGCAGTGTCTGTTCAGAGTCCCCACTGGGCACAAGGAGAGGACCGCCCCATTTCTCATCAGGGGCTTTGTTGCAGATGGCCTGCACCCCGGTTCTGCGTGCTGCTCTCCTGGCTGGTACCTTGACACAGCTTGTCTTCTGTCTTCCCATTGCCTCAGCACAGTCTCCCTGGCACAGGGATCCGGGCCCTCTCGGGTGCGTCCAGCCTCATGTAACCTTCTTCGTGTGGGACAGAAGGGCTCGGTTATAGGATCGGGG
>NW_027846397.1:0-263 GCF_054177405.1 Leptonychotes weddellii
AAAGGCCGTTATTCTTAGTCTCTGAGTGGTGCTTTTTCAAAACATCTGTCCTTGTTTCGTGCATGTGATACCGTCTGGTTTTTTTCCCAAGCATATTAACATCCTTGAATTTGCCTACCCCCTTGCATAGCCTCTTTTGCTCCACATCGCTTCTTCTTCCTCTTTTTTTTTTTTTAAAGATTTTATTTATTTATTTGACAGAGATAGAGAGAGAACACAAGCAAGGGGAGCAGCAGAGTGAGAGGGAGAAGCAGGCTTCCCGC
>NW_027846398.1:0-263 GCF_054177405.1 Leptonychotes weddellii
CCCGTGTCGGGACGGTCACCGGGTCACACTCCCAGATCCTGGGGAGCAGGGTGTGCATGCGTCTGGGCCGCCACTCCTCCTGCCACCCAGGGTGGCTCTTCTCTGCCGCCCCCGCCACGGCAACACGGGCCACGCGGAGCCGAGGAGAAAGGACCCTCCCGTAAATGGTGCCCCCGAGGGGAAGAAACGGAACCGCACCGTACGCTGCGGGTCAGGAGGGTGAATACCACGTAAAAGGCAGGAAAGAAAAACAGATGTATTTA
>NW_027846399.1:0-263 GCF_054177405.1 Leptonychotes weddellii
ACTCCCCTGAAGAGTGTATTAAAATGACCTGACCAAGTGTTGGGGGGTAAAGGACAGCACCCCGTCCAGCAGCTACAAGGTGAAAACACAGTTCCCTCTAAGAACTGGTATTTCCTTTACTTTCAAAAGACAGATAAATAATTGTGACACGTCCACAAAACCATGCTGAAATCATAAAAATTTCATTACTTTTTTTTTTTTTAAAGATTTTATTTATTTATTTGAGACAGAGAGAATGAGAGAGAGAGAGCACATGAGAGGGG
>NW_027846400.1:0-2112 GCF_054177405.1 Leptonychotes weddellii
TGTATGGATGGGGCATGGGGGGAGGGGGAGCATTGAGCAGCTGGGGGAGGGGGCCCTCGCGGGTGGGGGTCTTGTGTGAGGAGGAAGTTGGGTAAGGGGACCCCAGGCAGTGGTGACCTCACTTCCCTGACAACAGAGCCCAACAGAATTTGGAACCCCGGTCACCAGGCACCCACATTCCAGAGACAGCCCCCTGACCAGCTCATTTCATTGGAGATCCTTCAACAAAAACCATGTTCGGGTGTTGCATCCCAAAGTCCGGAGGCTGCAGGCTGAAGAAATCGCACCCTGCAAAGGCTGTCCCCCGCTGGGGATGTCGTGTCAGGGCTCCCCACCGCCTCTTGGCCGGAAGGACAGAAAGGTGACACCAGGAGGCCCAGAGCCGGCCACCCAGACCCACACGCTCTGATCTGACCTGTGCAGCCCCAGGTCCCCTCCGTGTGTGTGTGTGTCTGTGTCTGTGTGTGAGTGTGCGTGTGCGTGCATGCGTATCTGTGTGTGTGCATGCGTGTGTGTGTGTAAAGAGGGGTCATGCGGGGTGGGTCCACCCTGAGCAGGAGCAGGCTGTTGAGGGGTCAGATACTCAGTGGGCAGGTCATGTTCAAGGTCAAGGCTGGCTGGGTGGGATGGGGTGTGGGGGGCTGCGAGCTTCTGCCCAGGGTTTATCCCAAGAGCCCTGCAGGGATGGGTCACTGCATCCCGGGTGCAGGGCTGTGCACACACAGGTGTGTGTCTGATCTGGAAGCAGCAGGAGGATTGGGCAGGAGGACAGTGAGGATGACTGGGCAGGGCTGTGATGGCTTGGGGCTGGCTACCCGTCCCTGTCTTTGCAGACCGCGGATGAAATTGGGAGGAGGCTGGCGGACACCCATTCCATCTCCGGGACCTGGGGCGTGACCCCATAGGGGTCCCCAGGAGCAGGTGCTGGCGATTGCGGGGGAAGGCCTCCGACACCACCCAGACCACTGTCCCTGGTGGTCGTTGACTGGATTGTGCTCCAGGAGCCGGAGCCCACGGAGGCCGAGCCCGAGGCTGAGAAGGCTGGGGCTGGGTGTTTGTGGTGTGTGGGGAAGGGTCAGGGCTGGCCCCACATGGAAGAACCCTCAGAAGCTGGTGTGGGGCCTAAAGCAAAGACTGGGCACAGAGCACCCAGCGGGTGGACTGCAGTCAGGGAGACACCCCGGGGAGGGCTCCTTCCTGGCTGCGGCTTCTCTGGGAGGCCCTGGGCTGGGTTCTGTCTCCGCAAAGGCCCACGGAGAGCAGGCACGGGGGTGAGCTTTTCTCCTCTCACAGCTGCTCCACCACCTGAGGAGCTAGAGCCGGCTCCAACTCCATCGGCAGCTCTGGCGGGAGGGGTGGTGCCTGCAGCGACTTCAGGAGGAGACCAGGAGCCGGCAGGTGACCCGGCACCCACCCACGGAGAGCCTCACGTGGGCCAGGAAGAACTGGCACCTGTCCCTGCCCCTGGCCCTGCCCCTGTCCTACCCCTGCCCCTTCCCCTGCCAGAGCCACTGCCCCTTCCCCTGCCCCTGCCTGTGCTCCTATTTCTGCCCCTGCCCCAGCTCCTGGCCCTGCCCCAGCCCCTGCCCCTGCTGCAGTTCCTGCTGCTCCCCCTGCCCCTGCCCCTTCCCCCGTCCCTGTTCCAGCTCCTGTTCCTGCCCCTGACCCAGGTCCTGCCCTGGATCCTGCACCTGCCACTACTGCTGACCCCGTTCCTCCCCCTGTCCCTGCCCCTGGCCCTGGCCCAGCTCTTACACCTGTCCCTGCCCCTGTCCTAACCCCTGCCCCTTCCCCTGCCAGAGCCACTGCCCCTTCCCCTACCCCCGCCTGTGCTCCTATTTCTGCCCCTGCCCCAGCTCCTGACCCTGTCCCTGCCCCTGGCCCTTCCCCTGGCCCTGCTCTTACACCTGTCCCTGCCCCTATGCCAACCCCTGCCCCTCCCCCTGCCAGAGCCACTGCCCCTTCCCCTGCCCCTGCCTGTGCTCCTATTTCTGCCCCTGCCCCTGCCCCTGCCCCTGCTCTTACACCTGCCCCTGCCCCTGCTCCTGCCCCTGCCCCTGCCAGAGCCGCTGCCCCTGCCTGTGCTCTTGTTCCTGCCCCTGACCCAGATCC
>NW_027846401.1:0-263 GCF_054177405.1 Leptonychotes weddellii
TAAAGATGAGTTTTTAAAGTTAAGGGAACATACATGCTTCTTCATGGGTTGAGTCTAAGAGAAGGTCCTCCTGCTCAGAGAAAGGCATTTTGAAGAACTGGGGATGTGGCCCAGCTCTCTAGGGGATTCTGATGTGTGCTCTCAGACTCTGTAGTTTTTGTGCTCTGTGATTTTTGTGCTTTGTGACTTACTTTGAAGAATGACTTTAGAAAGCTGTAACTTGTTACATTAAGGTTTCAAGTTATTTATTATTTTTAATGTCC
>NW_027846402.1:0-263 GCF_054177405.1 Leptonychotes weddellii
GGTGATGGCCCCGTAGAGGTTACACAAGGCCTGGAACTTCTCATCTCTGTTATTGCACAGGACGTAATACTGCTTGATGGTGTCCAATGTCTCCTCCTCGCGCTTCAGTTTGATAATGTTTGGGTCTGGGACCACTTTCTGGGCAAACTTCCATACGGAGTCTTCGAAGGTGGCAGAGAAAAGCAGCATCTGGCAGTTCTGGGGCAGCATCCTGCAAGGGAAGACCCAGGTATGTGGCATGATCCCGAGTCTTTCCCTGGAAG
>NW_027846403.1:0-263 GCF_054177405.1 Leptonychotes weddellii
AGGAACAGTGACCTCGGGACGGTGGCAGGAGCCGTGTGTACGGTCGGCCCGCAGGGCCCCCGCCCTGCCCCCCACGGCCCGGCCCACAGCGTCTGCCCTGGGGCCGGGCTTCTGGGGGAGTGCCCAGCAGCAACCCCCAGCCCATGACTGCTGGGGGCTGGGGGGACGCCACCGCAGCCCCTGCCACCCCCACCCCCCCCAGTGGGCAGAGCCTTGGGGGCCCAGCAGGGCAGCTCCTCACTCGCGCCATCTACCGGCTTCCT
>NW_027846404.1:0-263 GCF_054177405.1 Leptonychotes weddellii
TTTTTTTTTTTTTAAGATTTTATTTATTTGACAGAGAGAGACACAGCGAGAGAGGGAACACAAGCAGGGGGAGTGGGAGAGGGAGAAGCAGGCTTCCCGCGGAGCAGGGAGCCCGATGCGGGGCTCGATCCCAGGACCCTGGGATCATGACCTGAGCCGAAGGCAGACGCTTAACGACTGAGCCACCCAGGCGCCCCTGCTTGACTTATTTCATTTAGCATAATCCCCTTCAGTTCCATCCATGCCGATGCAAATGGTGGGTA
>NW_027846405.1:0-263 GCF_054177405.1 Leptonychotes weddellii
GCGCCTGGGTGGCTCAGTCGGTTAAGCGACTGCCTTCGGCTCAGGTCATGATCCTGGAGTCCCTGGATCGAGTCCCGCATCGGGCTCCCTGTTCGGCAGGGAGCCTGCTTCTCCCTCTGACCCTCCCCCCTCTCATGTGCTCTCTCTCTCTCTCATTCTGTCTCAAATAAGTAAATAAAATCTTTAAAAAAAAAAAAATTAAAAAAAGAAAGGTGAAAAAATATAAGTTGGGACAGTGTTTTGTGTTAATTGTTCACATTAAT
>NW_027846406.1:0-263 GCF_054177405.1 Leptonychotes weddellii
CCTTATCTTCTCCCACCTCCTTTGGCAGAGCCCTCGATCTACCAGACTGACTGCTGGCAGGCCGAGACCCAACACCAACAGCAGGAGAAATGGTCCTTCCTGGAATGAGAGCGCATGAAGGTAAATATCTGAATTTTCCTGACTCCTTCCAGCTTGTAGGTTAGTGAGAAATACCTGCAGGGTGCCTGGGTGGCTCAGTTGGTTAGGCGTCTGCCTTCGGCTCAGGTCATGATCCCAGGGTCCTGGGATCGAGTCCCGCATCG
>NW_027846407.1:0-263 GCF_054177405.1 Leptonychotes weddellii
TTTATTTCTTTATATTTTATTTAAATGCTTCATGCTTATGTAAGTGTCTATTCTGCTGAGTGCACAGACTGCCTTGTTCATTATTGAACCTTCAAAATACATTATTTGCTACCTAGTGAACTTTCATTAAGCCAATATTTGGTCACAATTTTATTTTTTATTAAATATTCTTACCTTCTCTAAATTTTCTCTTTTTTTTAAAGGTTTTATTTATTTATTAGAGAGCGTGTGATAGAGAGCATGAGCAGGGGAGAGGGGCAGAG
>NW_027846408.1:0-263 GCF_054177405.1 Leptonychotes weddellii
TCACCAGCTGTTTCCAGGGGCTTGGACAGGCCCACCTGCGCCCCGGAACTCTCAACCCCCTGCTACTACTTCGTGGGTGACTGTCACTTCCCCAGTGATCCGGGCCTCACCTTTTCATTTCCCCTGCAATCAGCTCCATTTCCGGGGTTTTTCATTTCCTCAGGAGCCATCCCCACCCCTGCTCATATCCTGTTGGTCCGGACCCCTCACTTGCCAGGACTGCCTGCCCCTCTGGTTATGACTTTCTGAAGCTTCTCCTGGGT
>NW_027846409.1:0-263 GCF_054177405.1 Leptonychotes weddellii
AGACTTGGCCCCGGGGTTATGTGGGCCCTGTGTATCTCAGATGTCAAGGTGAGGACCAGCTAGGGGGCAAGGCATGGAGCTCAGGAAGGGAGGAAGATGGAAGCTAAAGCATGTGAGGCCGGGGGCAGAGGCCAGGCTGTGCACTTTCACAAAGCACGGGTTTCCCAGGCAGGAGTTTCCCTAAGATGTAGTTGCTGTGTGCTTGATAGGATGGCTTCTGTTGCTTTGTGGGGGCCCGTGTGACTGCACCCAGTAGCGCAGCC
>NW_027846410.1:0-2112 GCF_054177405.1 Leptonychotes weddellii
AAAAAAAAAAAACCACAAAAATATTTTCTTTAAAGTCAGGAGAAAGGCAGCAGGTCCAACACTCTTACAACTTTGTATGGGACATCCTGAGCGATGTGGTAAGGAAGCGGTGGGGACAGCAGGGAAGAGTTGTAATAATTGGGGGGAAAAAAAGCCAAATTATTCTTCTTTGCAGACAAATTGCATAGAAAATCCAAGAGAATCGACAGACTAACTCTTAGACCTAAATTTCATCAAGGTTCCTGGATAAAGATTAATAAGCAAACATCAATACTATTTATATAAACCAGCAACAACCTATTAGGAAATATTTTATGCACATATTTTATAGTCGGCATGTGCTACTATATTAGTTTCAGATGTATGACATAGCGATTAGCCAATTCTATACATTATATAATGTTCACCAGCATCTGCCACCATACAAAGTTATTACGATATTATTGACTATATTCCCTATGCTGTACTTTTCTTCCCTGTGACTTACTTATTTTATAAATAGAAGTTTGTACCTCTTAATCTCCTTAAAAATATGTTTAAATATTGCATTCATAGTTGCAGCAAAAGCCATGAAGGAATAAATCTAACAAAAGATATGCAAAATCTTTTTGGAGAAAATTATAAAATTTTATGGGAAGATATAAAAGAAAATGTCATAAATGTTTATTGGTGGAAGACTCAGTATCATAAAGATGTCAATTTTCCCCACTTGCATCCCAATTGCTCTACAAACTCAGTGTTATTCCATGAAAAACCCTAATGTTCCTACCACAAACCTTAGCTGATTCTCCAATTCTTGAGAAAGAGGGAAGAATTTGAATCTTAAAGGAGAAAGGGGGTGAGGGATTCATCTTATCTTATAGCAAGATTTCAATCTCTAACAGTAAAGACAGTGTGATGCTGATCTGAGGATGGACCAGAATGCCCAGAAATAGACCTACAAGTATATAGGATCTTGTCTTTGACTAACTAGGCACTTAGAATCAGTGGGGGGAAAAAAAGACATATTTAATAAAAGGTGCTGGGACAACTGACTATCCACATGGAAAAAAAAAATTAAATTGGATCCCTACATGCTACCAGATACAAAAACAAAATGTATGATTTTTATAATGCTTCAAAATAGGAGTGAAAAGTACCCAGAATTAAGTACCCAGATCGGAAAGTGCAGTGCTGAAAAATCAAATCTGGACTCACATCCTCATCCTGGGGTCAATTACTATTAATAATAGTAACATCTTCAGAAAACGTTCTATTTTGTTAAACAACTACAGTGAAGTTTAAGAAAGGCCTAGGATAATAATGTATAAACACGGGCAGAGAGCAGTGAGAGAAGAAATATAAATGCATAATTTAAAGACAGTTCTGAAATTTAACATCTTGCTTTGAAGAGACCTGGATTCAGATAGTCATTACTTCTGGGGTGAAGTGTAAACATGACGAGTGAATACGTGAGCCAAAGTTCAGTCACACAACTGAAATAAAATAACCTTCTACTACAAATCAGTTCAGATCAGACTTTCAAAGCAACGCTCCCCTTTTTGAGTTATAACCCTTAAGTACTGTTTCCAAATGTACCAGAAAATTTATCATGTTTGGTGATACAGTTCTTTATGTCCAATAAGCTAAGAGGAATTTTTGTTTATTCTGTAAAAACCCTAAGATAACTCACAACTCACCAAAGAACGAAGGTGACTTACAATGGATGAGTTTAGAATCACATTAGGAATACACAGGAAATGGGGTCATTAGTTGTACATCATTTATTTTGAACTTGGACCACTAGATTTACTTTTGCTGCTAGGGGAAGTAAGAAGCAAAAATAGGATTCCTTGCCAGCCACACACACAAATATTAAAGATAACCCAAAATTTAAGCCTTAGCATTTGTGTAAGTTTACTTTGTTTTCCTCGTCCACCTACCTGAATATTCTGGCAATATTGGTGCACACATCCTTGTCAGCCTCGTACTGTCCCATCGCCGTGCAGAGCTGGGGAAGGGCACTGATGCTCAGCAACTTACTTCTTGCTAGTGGTGAATCAACCAAGTTTCTCAGTGTAGCAGTCACCTAGGATAAAAGAGGGTTTGCGCCATTTTTTTTTAAATTGGAAA
>NW_027846411.1:0-263 GCF_054177405.1 Leptonychotes weddellii
AAACACCCCCTGCAATATATATGCTATCAATCATCCTTCAAACATATGGCCCACTGATATATATCTGAAGGGTCTCAGGACTAATGTTTTACTAGACAGTAGTAAATAATCTTATCTTAACAGCAGCTAGTCCTTCAAGATCCTGGAAGTCTTGCTTCCAAATTCCTCACAGATTTATGCTTTTCCTAACCCCCACTAAATAAAAAATATATAATCAGTTACACCTCACAATACCCGTGCAGCTCTTTCTGACCATGGGTCCT
>NW_027846412.1:0-263 GCF_054177405.1 Leptonychotes weddellii
GGATGGACTTCCAGGGCATTATACTAAATTAAATAAGTCAGACAGAATAAGACAAATACCATATGATCACATTTACATATAGAATCTAAAGGAGAAAACAAACAGAAAAAAAAAACAAGACCTCATGGATACAGAGAACATATTCGTGGCTACCTTAGGCAGTGGTTGAGAAATGGGCAAAATAGGAAGAGGGTCAAAAGGTACAAACTTCCTCTCATAAGGATGTCATGTACAGCACGGTGACTATAGTTAATGATACTGTA
>NW_027846413.1:0-263 GCF_054177405.1 Leptonychotes weddellii
AAGTGACTGATTTGGGGGCCATATATATCAACATCATCTACTCACTGTTTTGGTTTTTTGGGGTTTTTTTTAATGAATTAGTAATACATTCTTATAGTTTAAAAAGAGAAGATTTTAAAAAGTATCTAGTGAAAAATATCCCTCCTAATGCTGGTTCCCACATCTGTCTGTTCAAAACTTCTACGCACTTACAACTCCATTGACACATTCCTGTGTATACTATATTGTTTGTGCATATTCAAGCAATTACAGATACATCTAAA
>NW_027846414.1:0-263 GCF_054177405.1 Leptonychotes weddellii
TACGTAATGTACCTCCGCTACGGTACACCAGATGAAGGTACATGGGACCCTTTACTATTTTTGTAACTTCCTGTAAATCTAGAATCATTTCAAAATTAAAAAGTTAGTCTATGTTTTTATCAAGATGATTAAAATTCACCTACAATTAAAATGGTTTAGATATACATTCTGCCTTGCAACTCTGCAGTCATCAATACAAACTTGATTATCAAGAACCAAATTCATTTGTCTCATTCACAATTTAAATGCTGATACACCTGGTA
>NW_027846415.1:0-263 GCF_054177405.1 Leptonychotes weddellii
GCAATATAATTAACAGACTTCATTAAATCAAAATACATAAAATACTATAATGCTAAAGCTAAAACTGCAGTATATACATTGTTTTCAAGTGCACTTCGATTATTTAGGAAAACGGCAAGTCTCATCTTCCAAATAATTTAAATCAGGAGCATATGTTCTCTGTCAAGTTTGGAATGAAGTTATATTTCTTTTTTTTTTTTAATTTTTTATTATGTTAATCACCATACATTACATCATTAGTTTTTTTTTTTTTTTTAAGATTT
>NW_027846416.1:0-263 GCF_054177405.1 Leptonychotes weddellii
ATGAGGCCACATGGACTGGGAGTGGGGAGGAGTTTCCACCGCTGGGCCGGGTCTGGGTGTCAGGTGCAAACTGGGGTGTCTGTGCACCCGGCACAGCAGCTCTGGGTCCCAGGGAGCAGTCCTGCCAGGGAAGTCGGACTTGGTTGCCGCCTGTGGAGCCTCCAAACCCGCCTCTCTGGTCGTCCCCGAGCTTCTAGAGCCCGATTACCCTGGAATCCGTTTCTTTCTCTGCTCAGACCAGCTGCAGCAGTCTCTGGTCTGCC
>NW_027846417.1:0-263 GCF_054177405.1 Leptonychotes weddellii
AGACTTGGCCCCGGGGTTATGTGGGCCCTGTGTATCTCAGATGTCAAGGTGAGGACCAGCTAGTGGGCAAGGCATGGAGCTCAGGAAGGGAGGAAGATGGAAGCTAAAGCATGTGAGGCCGGGGGCAGAGGCCAGGCTGTGCACTTTCACAAAGCACGGGTTTCCCAGGCAGGAGTTTCCCTAAGATGTAGTTGCTGTGTGCTTGATAGGATGGCTTCTGTTGCTTTGTGGGGGCCCGTGTGACTGCACCCAGTAGCGCAGCC
>NW_027846418.1:0-263 GCF_054177405.1 Leptonychotes weddellii
ACAGTGACCACTTGCAAAGGAGAGAGAGAGAGCCTTAGAAGGGGGAGATCCCTGGGACCTTGCGGGCAGCACCAGGCTTCCTGCAGCAGAAGGAAACTTTAAATCAAGGAAATGAGGCTCCACCCAGGGACAGGGCCCCACCACTCTACCCTGACTTGCTCTTGTGCCCAGAAAGGGACATGGCCTGGCCCTGTTTTGACCCCCCCGCCCCTTCCACTTCTGCCAGTGCTTGGATAAGTGAGATCACATCCTATTTCAGGGCA
>NW_027846419.1:0-263 GCF_054177405.1 Leptonychotes weddellii
GGCTGAAGAAGGGAAGAAACAAGATGAGCCTGAGATAATGTTTTTGTACCAGAAAAGGAAGATGTACTCCAAGAATGATGGGGCCATGTCAAAAGGATGCAGAAGCCAGCTGGATGAAGGTACTAATGGCCAAATCTAGAAAAATTTAGGTATCAAAATAAATAATGATAGTAATGAATTATTACCCAGTGAATAGGAAACCATGAGTCCAAACTAATATAAATTTAAAAATGAATAAATATAAGATGATGCTTTCCTTATGT
>NW_027846420.1:0-2112 GCF_054177405.1 Leptonychotes weddellii
TCATGGTTCGTCTCCCCCTCCGATTCCCCCCCTTCATTTTTGCCTTCCTTCTCCTAATGTCCTCCATGGTATTCCTTATGTTCCACAAATAAAGATTTAAAAGTAAGTGAAGGCTAGAATGAAATGCAACAACAGTAAAACATAAATTTTGTAATTTATCGTCTTCATGCTTAAATTTGTTTTTGCATTGAATTATAGAATTACACAGATTTCAATGGACATGTCTTATGTGCTGGCAGGAGGATCTCTTCTTCTCCCTAAACTATCATCACTATTTTCCTCCTGAATTTCCTCAGTTGTGAATTTAAAAAAGCACAGTGACAGGCACTCTTGCTTTTTGAAGAACAGGAGTCAAGCAGATGTACCATATTGAAATGCTACTTCTACTCATCTCGACTACAGCACGTGATACCTTCCTGGTATTTTCCGTACGTATCTGAAGTGACCGATAAAGAATTAAGAGATGCTTACATATAAATACAACACGCCGTTACTATCCCCATCATTCAGGTGTAAATCCAGACAAAGGTAGTACCCTACAAGAAAACTTCCCTTTTCTGCTTTGGGAGAGAGCAAACCAATGTGCTGCGTAGAATCACAGAGACTTAGACCTGGAAGGGAGCCCGCTGCATCTAATGCAGGGAAAGAACGAACTAGTTCAAATGACAGATTAATAACCCCACTTTCCTGTACCTGAGCTGTCCTGCATTAGAGAAATCAAAATGTGGTACATTTCCTCATGTAAATATTTTCATCTAAAATATGCTTTGTTTTCAAGCTGGGAAGGGGGGAAATGTGGATATTTATACTTGAATAGGCACAGATGGTGAGGTCAGTGTAATTTCTGTGTATTTGCAGACTTGCAAAATGGAGTCGCATTAGCTGCTGACAATTACCCTTCTTCCAACAACCAAGGCAAAGATTCTTTACTCCACCGGCTCTGGTATTAGCTTTGTGATGAAATGTACATAAATGCAAATACCGGTTACACTGAGATTGAACGTATTTTGTCATACATCTCTGTCTATATTAATATACTGCCAAATGGGAATGTTTAGGGAATGTTTTCATCTCTTTTCACCTGCACGGAGGCCTGGAGCCAGGGGCCCCTTCCACATATAAGAGAAGGAATGAACTCCGATTGAATAATAAACCCTACCCACCCTAGATGAAGGCAACCCTTCTCATATTTGTGAACGTGGTTTTCCAATTGCTCATCACATACACCTCGTCAAAAGGAGATTCTCTAAGAATCGCTTTAATTCCGAATCGAACAGTTAGGCTCTAAGGAAGTCTTCACGGACAGGTGGGACATACTGCAAGATGAGCACGGCACAAAGCTGTGATGAAGGGGCCCCAGGGCTGTGAGCCACACGCACAACGACAGAGACGCTCCTGCGTCCTCCTTGGTGCATGAGCCCTCCCAGCCTCCACCCACAGCACCACACAACCTCGCCCCGCGCAGGGCGGAGAGGCCCTGACGCGTCGCAGGTACCCACGGCTGCCATCGAGGAAGGCCGACGTCCAAGGCAGGGTGAGGGCTTGCATCTGGGGAGAAACCACCGCTGTGGGGGGCAGGTTGACTCTTCTGGCTGTGTGACAGAGAAAGGGACACTGAGCCCCTTACGTGTGCACAGATCGTAACCCCAATAAAATCATCTGCTTTTTAAAAGTTGGTTAAAACATCCTGTCAAGATGGTGTTTATCCCGGGACGCCTGGGTGGCTCAGTCGGTTAAGCATCTGTCTTAGGTTCAGGTCATGATCCTGGAGTCCCAGGATCGAGTCTGCATCGGGCTCCCCACTCAGTAGGGAGTCTGCTTCTCCCTCTGCTCCTCCCCCTGCCCATGCTCTCTCTCTGTCGCTTTCAACTCTCTCTCAAAAAAATAAATAAAATCTTTTTTTTCTATTTTATTTTATCTTATTTTGTCAGAGAGAGAGTGAGCATGCACAGACGGGAGGGGCAGAGGCAGAGGGAGAAGCAGGCTCCCCGTGGAGCAGGAAGCGGGACTCGATCCCAGGACCCTGGATCATGGTCTGAGCCGAAGGCAGACGCTCAACGACTGAGCCACCCAGGCGCCCCAATAAATAAAATCTTAAAAAAAAAAAAAAAA
>NW_027846421.1:0-263 GCF_054177405.1 Leptonychotes weddellii
TTTCTATGTAGGTATTAAAACAATTTCCATGCTTCTCAGTGTGAAGTAAGGAATAACTGTGTTATTTTTTTTTTAAAGATTTATTTATTTATTTATTTGAGAGAGAGAGAATGAGAGACAGAGAGCATGAGAGGGAGGAGGGTCAGAGGGAGAAGCAGACTCCCTGCCGAGCAGGGAGCCCGATGCGGGACTCGATCCCGGGACTCCAGGATCATGACCTGAGCCGAAGGCAGTCGCTTAACCAACTGAGCCACCCAGGCGCC
>NW_027846422.1:0-263 GCF_054177405.1 Leptonychotes weddellii
CCGGGAGCCCTTCTCCGAGAGACTAAGGAATCATGTTTTGGTTTTTTAGTTTTTGGTTTTGGGGGCTTTTTTGCCACTCACTAATTGATAGTCACCTCCCCCCCCCTTTTTTTTTTACATCAAGTGTAATGAAAATACAGTGTTCTATTAGTTTCAGGTGTACAATATAATGAGTCAAGAATTGTATACATGACTTGGGGCTCATTTCAGTCACCTTTTTTTAAAAGGTAGACCACACCTGTTTTGCACGGGAGGGCAAACCT
>NW_027846423.1:0-263 GCF_054177405.1 Leptonychotes weddellii
AAGTGACTGATTTGGGGGCCATATATATCAACATCATCTACTCACTGTTTTGGTTTTTTGGGGGTTTTTTTAATGAATTAGTAATACATTCTTATAGTTTAAAAAGAGAAGATTTTAAAAAGTATCTAGTGAAAAATATCCCTCCTAATGCTGGTTCCCACATCTGTCTGTTCAAAACTTCTACGCACTTACAACTCCATTGACACATTCCTGTGTATACTATATTGTTTGTGCATATTCAAGCAATTACAGATACATCTAAA
>NW_027846424.1:0-263 GCF_054177405.1 Leptonychotes weddellii
TGTATTAAAAATTAGCTAAAGTCGAGAACAAATATATAATATTATACATATGTTTACCTATAACATTCCAAGGTAGCATAATTACATCAAAAGTGTCTTGGTGTCAATAAAACTGAGAGAAAAGACCATTAAAAGCACTTGGATATATATGGAAAGATTATGATTATCAATATAAAATTAAATAACAATTTTGTCACTAATGAACATTTCTTAGAAGATCTGTAAAGCCTGTGAATATCATTGCCTGCCATTGGCCTAAACAG
>NW_027846425.1:0-263 GCF_054177405.1 Leptonychotes weddellii
GCGCCTGGGTGGCTCAGTTGGTTAAGCGACTGCCTTCGGCTCAGGTCATGATCCTGGAGTCCCGGGATCGAGTCCCGCATCAGGCTCCCTGCTCGGCAGGGAGTCTGCTTCTCCCTCTGACCCTCCTCACTCTCATGCTCTCTGTCTCTCATTCTCTCTGTCTCAAATAAATAAATAAAATCTTTAAAAAAAAAAAAAATATAAAAGCCAAGAGATGCCTGAGGCTCCCGAAGGCTAGGAGAGAGGCATGGAACAGATTCTCC
>NW_027846426.1:0-263 GCF_054177405.1 Leptonychotes weddellii
ACCTCTCTGAGCTTTCTTATCTCTAAAAGGGGAACAATAAGAATAATGTTAGGTTTTATTATTACTAGCTATTTTAAATTCTTAAATTCTTTTTTTTTTATTCTTATGTTAATCCCCTACATTACATCATTAGTTTTAGATGAAGTGTTCCATGATTCATTGTTTGTGCATAACACCCAGTGCTCCATGCAGAATGTGCCCTCCTCAATACCCACCACCAGGCTAACCCATCCTCCCACCCCCCTCCCCTCTAGAACCCTCAG
>NW_027846427.1:0-263 GCF_054177405.1 Leptonychotes weddellii
ATTCATAATTTAGCTTCTGACAAGATTAAGGGGCACGATTAGTGTAATCTTGGAAAAATAATTGCCCCTCTAGTATCAATTTTTGTGAAATGATGTCGTGATCATTTGTGAGCGTTACCACAGATATTGGAATATCTGAAGGCAAATTTCTTGGGCACTCAGAGTATGACTTTAAGATGATTTTGTTGTCATGTGACTAAACAGGATGACTTTCAGTTCAGAGAGGTTATGATCTATGATAGTTCTTAGATTTTATTCAACTA
>NW_027846428.1:0-263 GCF_054177405.1 Leptonychotes weddellii
ACACATAGATCAATGGAACAGAATAGAGAGCCCAGAAATGGACCCTCAACTCTATGGTCAACTCATCTTCGACAAAGCAGGAAAGAATGTCCAATGGAAAAAAGACAGTCTATTTAACAAATGATGTTGGGAAAATTGGACAGTCGCATACAGAAGAATGAAAGTGGACCATTTCTTTACAGCACACACAAAAAATAGACTCAAAATGGATGAATGACCTAAATGTGAGATGAGACAGGAATCCATCAAAATCCTAGAGGAGA
>NW_027846429.1:0-263 GCF_054177405.1 Leptonychotes weddellii
CCTTATCTTCTCCCACCTCCTTTGGCAGAGCCCCCGATCTACCAGACTGACTGCTGGCAGGCCTAGACCCAACACCAACAGCAGGAGAAATGGTCCTTCCTGGAATGAGAGCGCATGAAGGTAAATATCTGAATTTTCCTGACTCCTTCCAGCTTGTAGGTTAGTGAGAAATACCTGCAGGGTGCCTGGGTGGCTCAGTTGGTTAGGCGTCTGCCTTCGGCTCAGGTCATGATCCCAGGGTCCTGGGATCGAGTCCCGCATCG
>NW_027846430.1:0-2111 GCF_054177405.1 Leptonychotes weddellii
TTTTTTTAGATTTTATTTATTTATTTGAGAGAGAGACAGAGCAAGAGCTGGGGGAGGAGCAGAGGGAGAGAGAGAGAGGGAGAAGCAAACTCCCCGCTGAGCAGGGAACCCGATGTGGGGCTCGATCCCAGGACCCTGAGATCGTGACCTGAGCCGAAGGCAGACGCTTACTGACTGAGCCACCCAGGCGCCCCAACAATACTTACTGTGGTGAGCATTTCATAATGTATGTAGTTGTCAAATCAGTATTTTGTACACCTGAAACTATATAATGTTGTATGTCAACGGTACTTCAATTAAAAATAAAAATACAAAGAGAAGTAAAAATAACAGAAATACAGTTAGTGAAATTCTTTCAAAGCAGGAGGTCATGAGAGAAGCACAATAGAAGGGCACACACACATGCACGTGCATGCACACAGACACATCTACATATATATGTAATTTTTTTAAAAGATTTTATTTATCTGAGAGAGAGAATGAGAGAGAGAGAGCATGAGAGGGAGGAGGGTCAGAGGGAGAAGCAGGCTCCCCACCGAGCAGAGAGCCCGATGCGGGACTCGATCCAGGGACTCCAGGATCATGACCTGAGCCGAAGGCAGTCGCTTAACCAACTGAGCCACCCAGGCGCCCTGTAATTTTTTTTTTTTTTAATGATGGGATAGTTGGGTTCCAAAAGATACTTTCTATCTTAGGGTTTGCAATGAAGCTAACCAATTGGATGGCAGAACTTTCTTCATTATCTAGTTGCCTCCGGCTTTTAAGGGGGAGGCCTCACCAGGTGTGTGGTAGTACAAGAAGTAAGAAATGCCTTTAGTTTTTCTGCTTTGTTTGTATTCTTTTCATTGCTATTGGCAATACATACACCACTCTTGGCCTAGAACAACAACACTGTTTTCCCTATGAAGGGATGATGAAAAGGAAAACTGCAACCTGCTCCTTAAGCCGAGCCAAAGGCAAGTTGTTGTATTTAACAATACACTTCAAAGAAGAATGGCAATAATAAGGACGATCCAAGATTTCTGATCCCAGTTCATATTCTCAGAAGGGCTTGGGAGGACAGAAGGACAAAGTTGCCACATTGGGCGGGGAGGCAGGTAAAAGGAAGGAGAAGGAGAAAACCTATGCTTTGCTTATGGGAGCATCAGCCTGAATCTGATGTTAGGCTCATCCCTGTGCTAAAGGGACATGACTGAGTTTGATTACGTCCTTGCAAGACACGGTGAGTTTATCACCCTTGCATGTTTAGGTTCTTGACTCTGGGGAAATTCTTTTCAACAGTGGTATGGTGAGTTGCATTTCCATCTTAAAATCTGAAGGACGTAACTATGCATGAATCACTTCTGAAGTATTGGGAGGCCAGCCAAACCCCAAATTCACTTGTGTTCGTTTGGGTTTGTTCATAACCAACTATGCATGTCTGTCGCACCCACCCCTGTAGGACTAAGTAACCCAGTGGCTCCCCTTGTGTACCAGCCTTCTGTAGCCTTCACACCTCACATGGGCCTCCCCTGGGAGCTTTTTCCTCTGTCCTCCCAGAGTCCTCCTGGGAGCTGGAACTGGGCATCAGCAGTTCTATGTCCTGCTCATTATTTCTACTTTCTTTCTTTCCTTCCTTCCTTCCTTTCTGATTTTATTTATTTATTTGAGAGAGAGAGTAAATGAGGGAGAGAGAGAGCATGAGAGGGGAGAGAGGGAGAGGGAGAAGCAGACGCCCCACTGAGCAGGGAACCCGACACGGGGCTTGATCCCAGGACCCTGGGATCATGACCTGAGCCGAAGGCAGACGCGTAACCAACTGAGCCACCCAGGCATCCTAGTCCTACTTTTCTTAAAACATGAACAAGACTTTTAATTTCCTCAAGCATCATCTTTCCCCATTAGAACAGAACAGCCCCATCTTGCCGTAAAAACACAAGTGTGCCTTAAATCTGCTGCTTTCGTGTTTACAAGCCCTTTGCTCGTATACGCCTTCATTTAAACTCCAGAGCACCCTCTCTCCCCTCCCCCAACCAAAGTGTCATTAATCTCATCATATCTCTGATATCTGGGACTGTGAGGGTAGGTGCTCCTGAGATGTTCATTTTGGATACATAATCTTTTTTTTTTAA
>NW_027846431.1:0-263 GCF_054177405.1 Leptonychotes weddellii
GGACTCTGAGAAACAAACTGAGGGTTCTAGAGGGGAGGCGGGTGGGGGATGGGTTAGCCTGGTGTTGGGTATTAAAGAGGGCACATATTGAATGGAGCACTGGGTGTTATATGCAAACAATGAATCATGGAACACTACATCAAAAACTAGTGATGTAATGTGTGGTGATTAACATAACATAATAAAATTAAAAAAAAAATAAAACACTATGTAAGAAGCTGGGGGATATAGTAGGTCCAGCCATCAAGAAGCTTCCAGCTTGG
>NW_027846432.1:0-263 GCF_054177405.1 Leptonychotes weddellii
TTTGATAGGGATTGCATTGAATCTGTAGATTGCTTTGGATAGTATGGACATTATCAATTCTTCCAATCCATGAACATGGAATATCCTTCCATTTGTTTGTGTCATTTTCAATTTCTTCTATTAGTGTTTTATAACTTTCCAGAGTACAGGTCTTCCACCTCTTTGGTTAAGTTTATTCCTAGGTATTTCATTCTTTTTGGTGCAATTTTTAATGGTGTTGTTTTTAGGGAAATATGGTTATATAAGTACTTCTTTTTGTTTTA
>NW_027846433.1:0-263 GCF_054177405.1 Leptonychotes weddellii
AGTGGTGGAGAGTGGCTGCTGACATTTTGGGGGAAGAAAGGTGGTAAAAACCTGGATCAAAGGTTGAAGGAGTTTGGAGCAGGGAAGAGGAGAGCAGGGACAACTGAGATCTGCTGGGTCTAGGAGAAGGTGCTCCTTGTAGTAGGGCACCATAGCTATTGGTAGCCTCAAGGATTCCCCTGAGGAAATGCAGCAGTACTATGGGAGGAGTTGCTGCTCAACCTAACACACATCTTAGCAACTGGCACTTAAAGACATGACAT
>NW_027846434.1:0-263 GCF_054177405.1 Leptonychotes weddellii
CCCCCACTCACCGGTCACGCCCACGGTGGACACGGGGCCGTCGCGCTGTCCCCTGTGCAGGCCGTACAGGTGCATCTTGTACTTGCGCCCCGGCTCCAGGCCCCCGATGGTGACCTCACTCTCGTCACCTCTGACACGCACCACCTGGGGCCGCCCGTCCCCGTCCTTGTACTGGACACTGAAGGAGTCGAAGTGGCCCTGGGGGACGGTCCAGGAGAGGCT
The DNA here is from genome assembly GCF_054177405.1 of Leptonychotes weddellii. Classification (NCBI taxonomy): domain Eukaryota; kingdom Metazoa; phylum Chordata; class Mammalia; order Carnivora; family Phocidae; genus Leptonychotes; species Leptonychotes weddellii. The sequence goes on from NW_027846434.1 coordinate 223, forward strand.
CAGCGAGTCTGGGGAGGATCCTGTGACCGTCAGCTCCCCCA
>NW_027846435.1:0-263 GCF_054177405.1 Leptonychotes weddellii
CAAACCTGAAGGCAGAGAATAAGGGAATTTCTTGATGTCCCACGGGTCAGACCCAAGGGGACTCAGAGTGTGGTGAAGAAGGATAAAGAAGGTAGAACCTAGATATAAAAGGATAAATGAAGGGGCGCCTGGGTGGCTCAGTGGTTAAGCGTCTGCCTTTGGCTCAGGTCATGATCCCAGGGTCCTGGGATCGAGCCCCGCATCGGGCTCCCTGCTCGGCGGGAAGCCTGCTTCTCCCTCTCCCGCTCCCCCTGCTTGTGTTC
>NW_027846436.1:0-263 GCF_054177405.1 Leptonychotes weddellii
GTTCCTGCTGGTTCTGCAGCCAAGCAGTGGCAGAGACTTTAAGTCTCTGATGGCTGTTCTCCTAGTCCCCAAGAGTTGAACCACAGAGTGTTTTACTCTGCACCAGGTCGAGAACGTGATCAGCCGGTCAGAGCAGCGACCTCCTTCTGATGGGAATCCGTTTGGGAAACGCTGGGGAGGCTCTACCTCCGAAGATAAGATGCCTGTTTCGAGCTGTGTGAGATGCCAACCAGAGGCTTGAAAAGAGGAAGAGGTGACAGGGG
>NW_027846437.1:0-263 GCF_054177405.1 Leptonychotes weddellii
GTTCCTGCTGGTTCTGCAGCCAAGCAGTGGCAGAGACTTTAAGTCTCTGATGGCTGTTCTCCTAGTCCCCAAGAGTTGAACCACAGAGTGTTTTACTCTGCACCAGGTCGAGAACGTGATCAGCCGGTCAGAGCAGGGACCTCCTTCTGATGGGAATCCGTTTGGGAAACGCTGGGGAGGCTCTACCTCCGAAGATAAGATGCCTGTTTCGAGCTGTGTGAGATGCCAACCAGAGGCTTGAAAAGAGGAAGAGGTGACAGGGG
>NW_027846438.1:0-263 GCF_054177405.1 Leptonychotes weddellii
CTTATTTCACTTAGCATAATCTCCTCCAGTCCCATCCATGTTGATGCAAAAGTTGGGTATTCATCCTTTCTGATGGCTGAGTAATATTCCATTGTATATATGGACCACATCTTCTTTATCCATTCATCTGTTGAAGGGCATCTTGGCTCTTTCCACAGTTTGGCTATTGCGGACATTGCTGCTATGAACATTGGGGTGCATATGGCCCTTCTTTTCACTACATCTGTGTCTTTGGGGTAAATACCCAGTAGTGCAATTGCTGG
>NW_027846439.1:0-263 GCF_054177405.1 Leptonychotes weddellii
TCATCTACTGTTCTTTAACTCCTGAGACGGGTTCACAAACCTGGGCCACGGCTCTTGAAACAGCCACGGTTGATTTCAAAACCTCAGAATGCAGTCACTACAATGCCCCCCAGCATTACGGTCTCTCCAGCTCTCTTCAAATGCAAGGGGAGAATCCCGAAATCTCTCCTCAGATGCTCTGGGCTTTCAATGCCTTTTTGGGGGGGGGGGGGCGGTTCTCATTGCCTAGGATCCAATATTCTATGTTCACATGTTTAGAGAAA
>NW_027846440.1:0-263 GCF_054177405.1 Leptonychotes weddellii
TTAAGGACCAGGCAGAATGAGTTTAATTACAATGTAGTGAATTGTGTCAACACAAAGTGCTCATCCTTTTGTGTGTTTAGATGTAATCTATAGCTGTGCCTGGGCATGTCCAGAATAGGATGATGCAGGTCCAAAGATTGAGTTTGCATATAGGATCTGAAGTGTAACTATGTTGCAATCTTCGCAAAAATGCTAAAATGCTTCACACATGTCTCTTCAATGACTAATTGGTGATAATAGCACATATCTCTCCATATTATTAA
>NW_027846441.1:0-13341 GCF_054177405.1 Leptonychotes weddellii
CACCCCACCCCCCACTCCAACAACACTCAGTTTGTTTCCTGCAATTAAGAATTCCTCATATCAATGAGATCATATGATACAGTGACAGGCATTTCTTAAGGATTATCTGAATATGGCATTTTTGTGACTTTATAATTTCCAGGGACCATGAAATCACTACTATTTTCATTGCACAGCTAAGTGTTGCCCTCAACTTTTGTTAACGTTGAATCAAAAAACGTTATCTCAACTATTTCTTATGCCTCAATTTATTTATTGGAGTTACTCAAAACTAAATGAAACATTCCTCAAGTATTTGGATGGCGCATATGCATTCCCTTTGTTCTTCTCCTCTTTAGGCTGAACAAACCCAGGGAGCTCAGTCATGTGCTGTGTGACATGATTCACAGGTTCCTGCCATCTGCCTTTGGGCATATCTTCATTTGCCAATACCCTTCATAAAATGTACTCCTGAGGAGCGAACACAATGCAAAAGATAAAATAAAATGAAAATGAGCAATCTCAATTACAGTACTTTTTTTTTTTTCAGTTCATCTCTAAACACATCTGTTCTTTAGTCAATCCTCAGGTTGTTGGAACAGTGACTACCTAAGTGCTCAACATAGGTTAACAGTAAATTGTTACTAATTTGCTCAGTTAGTCCCTGAACTTTAAAGGCTGACTCTGTTTCCCTGGACAGCTGGTATCCTGAATCACAGCCATGATCTTCATTGAGAACAGTGCTATTTTTCAAGTAATTGTTCTCAAACAGTGTTTGACCATTCTCAAAAATGTTTAACAAACTCATGAAAGTTCTTGCAATTAGATTGTTTATACATGTGCAATGTAAGCTAATCAATGAGTTATTATAATAATCTAAATATCATAGAACAAGAGATGTCATTAAAACAGTCATTTATGTATTAATGTAACCGGCTGAGCTGACGGCATGCATGTTTTTAAGGCTTTGGGTACAAGAATGAGAAGAAAATAGAGATACCATGTAAAGAGGCAATTAGTAACTATTATGGAGACTGAAGGCTTAAAGGAAATTTCCCCTACTTCACATTTCCCTAGATGGTACAATCTTAGATATCCTTCAAGTCTCTGACAATGTTTATCCAGTACAATAGATAGACTGCATGGAATTGATGCATGGACTATCTTATTGGTATGCCAAGGTAAAGGTTCAATCAATATTTGCTGAATTGAATTGCAATAAGCAGACCAACCACTTACAGCTACATTTAAAAATCATCTTTAGAGCGAGTTCATGTAAAACATGGAAATATGGAAGGAGGACTGGTTGAAAACATGAGCTTGAGTGTGTGGGTCTTGGCTTTATAAAATTATCTGACTATTGTACCTATTTATTATTCTATTTCTCTAAGCCGTACATTCTTTTTCTGTAAAGTAAGGCTAATAAACTTTCCTTAATTAAGTTGTTGTGGAGATTAAGTGAGTGAAATAGTTTAGCACAACACTTAGCCAAATGTTTGGCAAGAGAAAATGTTCAATAAATTGTAGCTAATATTATGTGTGATAAATTCACAAATAGCCAGTCTGTCTGGCCATTTATATTTTGCCTTAGAACTCTAAAGAAATTCTTATTGTATTTACCAAAGACTAATAAATTTTCACTAGAAATTTCCTATGCTCTTATGCTTACCTTAAGAAAATAATAAAGACAATAATACTAGCTGTAAATACTCATATAATATTTAGCATGTGCTAGACACTATTCTAAAAATTTCACATCTGCTAATCTGGTTAACATAGGAGGGGAATTCATTAGTTATAACCCTTGACTATTTCAACAAGTGCATAATCCAGCAAGAGACCAATAAGTAATATTTGATTTTGGGATTTCATTTATATGCCTATACATCTTAATTTTTGTCTATTTAGAAATGTAGTAATTATGTATTTAGTAAATATACTTAGCAGCTATTTCATAAATTAGTTTAGATGTGCATCTTAACTTTGTCTCTTTAATAATAAACTGACTCTAGATAATACTAGAAAGCTGATAGTTCATTGTGTGATCTTCCATATATATAAAAATATTTAACATTCTAAAATAGAACTAAATTCAATAGATGCACAATATTTCTTGAGAAAACTAGGGTATCCACTTATGTAATACCAAAAATGGGGAAAGGAAATGAGATTTTTTAGGGACTTCCAGGGCAGTAGAGGACAAGTTTGAGAATATATGAAGTGGGTTTTATCTTATTTCCAGGGGGCATATTAGACTTTTAAAAGCAGTTGTCATACTGAGCTTCAGTGATCAATCTGCTCTAAAATGGCAAAAAAAAAAAAAAAAAATCTCACCAGTGGACAAGGCAGTCATTTATTTTCCTGTAAGGAAAATAAAAACTGTGTACTTGGAGATTATGCCCTATCCTGATATAACTTACTCTATATCTGCCCTCTACTTCTCAGTTATCATCCTAATCAAGGTTACAGTGTATTAATTGATTGGAATCAATGCTTTGGTCCTGCATTGAAAAAATGTTAGAACTTTTAAGTGTTTAAGAAATGTTCCTATTAAAAAAAAATCCTATCTAAATTTATTCAAGAAATGTTCTGGCCCGACAAAACATTCTATTATCAACTACTTGTGCCTAATCCTCTGCCTCCAAGCTGACAAATGAATTAGACAAGACAGATGGATCTGTCCCAGTGTATCTGTCCAATCAATGGTCCATATTTATGAATTCTAGGCTTAAAAAACTGACAAATTCTTGAGGTAGCTTGTTCTAGTTCTTAATCACATTTATAGTCAAGATGCTTTCCTGCATGTCTTGACAAAGTGGTTTCAAGATCATTTCTTCTTATTCAGGATGTCTTTAATTGTAATATCCCTAGCTGAGTATAGATGGCATTCTCCTGATCACTGTCCTGCATGCCTTCACTATGGCAACCTATCCTCTGAGATCAAGGTAAGAGGAGGGTATGATGGAAGTCTTGTGCACACTGTCTCATTGCAGCCTCCAATTTCTCCCCTATAATACAGGCTAAAGCTTGAGGATTTGCTCCCCACGCACCAAATAAAGACCAAAGTCATCAGACAGGTGAGTTTAAAATCAATTGTAAAATGATGTAATGATGATATTCATGGTTAGATTATTATTAGCAAGTCTATTGCTTCCTACAGGATAAACTTACTAATAGTCATTATAAATAGCACCTTACATTTTCTATGATTTTCAGGGAGCTCAAAATGCTTTAAGGGTTTTTAACTGCTAAATCCTTATACATCTAAATATACCAGAATTCTCAGTTCTTCTAAGACGCCTGGACATCAATTACCAATCTATTCAATGTTTTTAGAACCGATGTTTGTTGAGAGCCAATTATGCTCCAGGCTTGTGCTAGAGTAGACACAAATGTGATGGCTCAGTCTACCCTGTTCTTGAGGAGGTTTTCATGTTCTATATGAGGGGACTAACAATGAAGTCATTATAGGACAAGGAGATGCTTGCAATGGTATAGTTGTAGTGAATTTGGGAAGCTCTGTGGGAGTAACCTAGCCCAGCCTGCGGAATGAGTCAGAGCCAGCCATACCAAGAGGGGAAAGGCATCCCTTAACAGTATAGATGGCGCAAGCAAAGACACAGGGACATAAAACTGCATGGGGCTTGGGGGGGGCGGGGGGACTCCAACAAGGTTGATGTTATCCTCTGCACATGCACTGTGATGGTTATGGGAAATAAAGTAATTTGAGACATAGTAAAGGTAAAAGATCTTGGGGTTGGTGATTAAATTTGGATGGGGCAAAGAGAAAGGAAGAATTGAGTAAGCCTCCCATGTTTCCACAATCTGCCTAGAGGTGTTGTTGACTAACCTGGAGAATACAGAAGGAACAGTGTTGGTAGCAAAATGCTTCCAGTGTGTTTATGATAAGGCCGGTATGTATATAAAGCAAATGGATATATGAGTCCACGTTCAGAGGCAAAAACAAAGAAACAACAACAAAAAAACCCAAACAAACAACTATGTAAAATTAAGAGTTGTTCAAAGAAAGGGGGTAGTTGAAACCATGACACTAGGTGAGTGGATGGGTGAATGGGATCCCAAGAGATCACCAACATTTAGGGATTAGGTGGTTGTTAATGTGTCTGGTTCAAAGGCAGCCAGACTTTGATTTCTCTCAATATAAGGACTTGTGATAAACAGAATAATGGTCCCCCAAATACATCCATATTCTAATCTCCAGGATCTGAGGATATGGTAGTTTACATGACAATGGGGAACTAAAGCTGCAGAGGGAATTAAGGTTGATAATCAGCTGACTTTAAAATTGAAAAATCATTCTAGATTATTTAGATTAAGAATCACAAGGTTCTTAAAAGTAAATGAGGAAGGTAGAAAAGCCAGGGGCAGAGTGGGGTGTTGTGAGAAAGTCTTGATTTGCAGTTGCTTGCCTTTGAAAGTGGAAGAAGGGAGCCAGGAGACAAGAAATACAAGTAGCATCTAGAAGCTGGAAAATTTTGGCAAAGAAACAACCTCATCTCTCAGAGCTTCCTGAAAGAATGCAGTCCTTTTGACACCTCAAGACCTGTAAGTTAATAAATCCTGTCGTTTTGAGCCACTGTTTGTGGTGATTTGTTATAGCAGTAATAGAAAAATGAATGTTGGACTGTATCTTGACTTCTCTTTATATATCAGCATTCAGTAGCATGTTTGTGACATAAAAGCTTAAAAATGAATTTATTTATTATTGAATATGGAAAAGGAGACCCTAAAGATATATATGATTTGTTTTGTAACTTGAAGCCATGCCAGTCAAAAAACACAAGATCACTTATTTTCTCAATGCCATGTTTAGATTTTGTTTTTGATCAAATGTTCAAAGTCTTGAAAAATCAAACAAAGGTGGTGTTATACCAAAGGTCTAGAGAATAAAAGCACATTCTAATCTACAAATTGTGGGTTATATGGAATCTCTTAGCTTTTATTCCAGTACCAATTATTGGCACATTGCTTGTTTCATGTTATTTATATTTTATGACTGTCTTTCTTCCCAGTTAGACTTTAAGTCTTACAGAGCAGGACTCTTGTCTTATACCAGTTTATGTTCATGATGCATGCAAAACTGATCACTGAAATTTTTTAAAGAGAATCTATATGGGTCAGAGAAGAGTTTCCCTTGCCTTTGGAATAAGAGCAGTGAGCTGGCTCACATTGGCCTGTGAGAGCCAATTGTTAAATTCTTAAGAATTTTGCAAGGCAGTTGGTGTTAGGTTGGTGGCTTGAAATTGGCCACAGTGGGATTATTTACACCATAAAAATTGGCAAACACTACCAGTTGCTAATCATTTACCTGCACACCACTGGTTTGGAGACTCTATGAGAGTATAACAAACTAAAGTCAAGTCAGTTCTACTTTATGTGGAACACAGTTTGAACAAATGTCTGCTTAGAATATTGAAGCAAATTAAGATCTCTTGTTTTGATGAGAATTTATTTGAAATATTTCCACTTATTGTTCTATTTTAAAAGAATGCATCCTTAATGAAATAATTCTTCCAAAGTAACTCTGGTATTCTCCATTAAGACCATTTCATTTGGAGTAGTAACAGGACTCATAAATTAAACCACAATAACAGTTTGGTTATAACAAGGGTCAGAGTTTTCCAATTAGCAGTTTGTTTTTGTTAATTGATTTTCAGTTGTGCATCTCCATGTAGCTCCAAGGAGAGTCATTTTCTTTAACAGCTATTTTTTGTCCTTGTTTATCATGCTCTCACCTAATTCTTATACTAACTCCTTGTTAAACAGAAGTGCCAAGTTCCCCATTTCATTTCTTTTGTTAATGAATATAAAACAGGCCCTAAAACCCAGCTTAAGAAGCATTAAGCCTGGGTATCTGGGGACTTTAGTGGTAAGTCCTATCATTAATATATCATGTGACCTGATTGAATTAATCTATAATATAATGTTGCCTGCTCCAAAATTAAGAATTAAATTAAATTATTTCTTAAACAATTGTTCTAGCTCAAACTATGATCCCCATAGCATGAAGGAAAAATGAAATAAAATTAATTAAAATAAAACTGCATGTGTCCTCAATATAGATAAAATACACTAAGGTAAATAAAAGAAAATAATAACACAAGCTGGAATATGACAAAAGTAATGATGCTATATTGTGGAAAGAATGCAGACTTTGAAATTAGAACTAGGTTTAAATCTCAGTAATAGCCATCACTTAGGAGTGTTTCAGCTTTGGCAAGTTATCTGTTTCCTCAAAAGTTTCTGGAAAGGATAAAGATACCACATAAAAAGCACCTGGCACAGAGTAGGCATGAAATAAATGGGAGTTTCTATTATTATGATTCTGGGCAAGATCTATGTAAGACTGGAAATAGAAATGGATTCAGAATTTTCATTAGTATGGTGTGATACAGTTTAATTAATATTTTTAGGTCTCATTTCTCAACAGATGGAAAGGAAAGGTGATATGTTAGATATTCTCTAAGGTCTTGTTCATCCTAAATATGATATTTGGACTTATATGTAATTTAATATAGACATTTGATGATGTTTGGATTTATATATAGCTTAATATAGACACTTGATGTTTCGACTTATATATAACTTAATATAGACATTTGATAAATAATAGCCCAAACATCAAAAAACAAGTGGCTGATGATGGAAAATATTATTACATACTATTTCATGTAGCCCCTGCAATGAACGTATTCTCACTATTTGCTCAGCATCTGTTGGACACAGAGGTTCTTGCTTGGCATCATTCCTGGGACACTTAGTTGGTGGTTGGGTTGTATTTGCTGCCTGAAGCCTGGAGTGTTGGAGTTGTCTTTGAAACTAGCCACATACATTCCCAAACTTTTCCTTTGGACTATGTCTTCTTGCCAAGATAGAGGATTGAGGTCTAGATTGACCATGTTGCCTAAAAAAAAAAAAAAGGAAAACAAGACAAGGTATGTGAAACAACAGTTTTTAAGATACTGGACACCACACACTGAAGGGTAGCAATCCCTGAAATGGGAAGCGAATGAAGTGAACTTAACCATGCCCAGCTGATTAACCTCGGAGAGTTGTCAGGCCGTGATGGGGGAAGAGGGAGGTCGGGTGGAGTCTGATGGATTCCCTGACTTGAGAAGATGGAGCTGAAAGCAAGAAAAAAGCAGCTAGGGTTTATAGGACAGAGTATGGAGGAGGACAGAGTTATATATAGAGAGAACCCCAGAGGTCTGTAGAGAGTCTCCTCAACTAGGCAATAGAGCACTGATCGACACTCATGCATGAGGAAAAAGCGACTGAAAAGGCTGCAAGGAATAGTAGGCAGCGTCTCACAAGTATAGGAATTGTGTTTGTTCCAGAAATTAGATTGGAATGTCTCATAATTCACAGCACATTAGGTAGAATGCTTACAGAATCCCAACCCTGAAGTCGGGAATAATTACTCCTAAACTAAATATTATTCTGGTCCTACCAGAAATAGAAATTTTATTCTTTAAAATTACAACTAAAATAAAAAACTCACTGGATGAGTTTGAGGGCAAAAAGGAGAAGGGAGAGGGAAAAAAAATCAATGAACTGGAGACAATAATACAAACAGGCATATCAACGAAAAGAAAAGACTTAAAAAAAATTGAACTGAGCCTCCAAGACATGTGGGACTATAACAAAAATCTTCATATGCCTGTCATGAGAGTTCTAGAATAAGGAGAGAAAGAAAGAGGGATTAAAAATGTGTTTGAAGAAATAATGGCTGAAATTTCCCCAAATTTGGCAAAAGCATAAATGTATAGATTGAGGAAAATTAGTGAACTCCCAAATATACAAACCCCTCAAAGTCCATGCCAAGAAATATCATGTGAAAGTTCTGAAAACTAAAGAAACAAAACAAAACAAAAAACAGCCACAGAGACAAAATGTATTATATAAGGGAAATCAATTTGAACATTAAAAACCATGGATCCCAGAAGGAAGTAGCATAATATTTTTAAAGTGTTGGAAGAAAAGAACTGTCAACCCAGAATTCTATATCCAGCAAAATGATCCTTCAAAAATTAAGGGGAACTCAAGGCATTCTCAGACCAAAGGAATTTGTTGCTAGTCGAGCCACATGAAAAGAATGGTTGGAAGAACTTCTCTAAACAGAAACAAAATGATAAAAGACAGAGCCTTGAAATAGCAAGAAGAAAGACTTTGGAAAAAGCAAAAACAGGAATAAATGCAATAGGCTTTTCTTCTCTGAGTTTTCTGAATTAGTTACAATGGTTGAAGCAAAAACTATAACACTACTTAATGTACCTCTCAGTATATGTAAGTAATTGTGATGATTACAAGTGGGGAAGGGGACATATATGTAAATAAGTTTCTATTTTTCATTCAAGTGGGTAAAATGTCAACATCAGTAGGCCTGATAAGTTATGGATATATAATGTAGTACCTAGAGAAACTAGTATAAAAAACCCATTACACAAAAAGATACATTCAAAACACAATAGATAAAATGGAATGACAAAAAATCATTCATGTAACTCTCAGTAAAACAGAGAAATAAAACAGAAAAAAAAGAAAATGAATCAAAAAAATGGCAGACTTCACCCTTTTCAATCATTGCATGAAATGTAAATGGTCTAAATGTACCAATTAAAAGAGAGATATTGGCAGAATGGATAAAGGAACATCACCCAACTAGATGCTGCCTACAAAAGAGTCACTTCAAATATAATATAGGCAGGTTGAAAGTAAAAAGATAGAAAAAGGTATACCATGCAAACATTAATTTAAAACAGAAAGCAGAAGAGCTATATTAATATCATATATAGTTGACTTCAGAGCAAAGAGATTACCAGGGACAAAGAAGGACATTATATAATGACCAAAGCATCAGTCCACCAAAAGACAATGCAATCCTAAATACACATGCATCCAAACAACAGAGCTGTGAGGCATATGAAGCACAAACTGAAAAAAAAGGAAAAGGAGAAGTAGACAAAACCACAATTATGGACACGTTAACAGCCCTCTCTCAACAATTAAAAGAATGATCAGACATAAAATCAACAAGAATACAGAACTCAATAACCACCAACCAAAAGAATCTAATGAACATTTATAGAACATTCCATCCAAAGACAGCAGACTACACATTCTTTTTAAGTACCCGCAGAACATAAACCAAGATAGCAATTAAAAGCTGTCAACCTAGAATTCTATACCAAGCAGAATTCTCTTTAAAAAGCAAGGAGGTAAAATTAAAGTTTTTTTCAGATGTACAAAATCTGAAAGAAATCATCACTGGGAAAATTTCACTGCAAGAAAGAATTCACCATCAGCAACTCTGAACTAACATAAATATTAGAGAAAATTTTTCAGTTAGAAGGAAAACAATACTAGAGGGAAAGTTAGATCTTCACAAAAGAATGAACAGCCCAGGGAATGGCAACTATGTGGAGTATCAATTTTTTTCTCCTATAATTTCAATCAATTTCAAAGATAATTGTTTAAACAAAAGTAACAAAGCATTGTGGAGCTTATAACATACATAAAAGTAATGTGTGACAAAAAATAGCACAAAAGCCAGAAGGAAAGTAATGAAGTGTATTCTTAGAAGAGTCTTATACTCTGAAGTGGTGCAATATTACTGGAAGGAAGACTGATAAGATGTATACCACCAGTTGGCAAACCACAGCTCACAGATCAATCTGGATCACAGCCTGTTTTTGCATGAGCTGGAAGCTAAGAATGATTTTACATTTTTAAAAGTTGAAGAAAAAATGAATATGTAACAAAGACCATATGTGGCTCATAAGTCTAAAATATTTATTATCTGGCCCTTTACAAAAAAAGATTGCCAACCTCTTATGTATATTAGAAAATCTAATGCAATCACTAAGAAACCAATGTGAGGAATTACAACTAATAAACCAACAAAGGAGATACAATGGAATCAGAAAATATACTCAATTAATATAAAAGAAGTCTTAAAAAAAAAGAAGGAAGACAAAGGGAACAAATAAGAAATGGGACGATTTAAAGTGTAACAGCAAGATGATAGTTCTAAACATAACCATACCCATAATCACATTGAAAGTAAATGTCTGAAAACCCTAATTAAAGGATAGAGATTGTCAGACAAGAGAAAAATGCAAGACCCAAGTATATGCTGCCTATAAGAAGTGAACTTTAAATATGAACATACAAAAAGGTTAAAGGAATGAATAAGATATACCACACTAACATTATCAAAGGAAATCTGGGGTAACTGTATTAGTATCAGACAAGGTAGATTTCAAACTCTATTACCAGGGGAAACTTACATATATATAGAAAGGTCAACTCATTAGGAAGATATAATAATTTTAAATATTTATGTAACTAATGGAAGAGCTTCTAAATAAGTAAAGCAAAAACTGACAGAAGATTCAGGACAAATGGAAAAATTTCACAATTATAGTTTGAGATTTCAACACCTTTCTCTCAAAACTTGTTAGAACAAGTAAACAGAAAGTCAGTAATAATATAAATACTTCAACAATATATTCAACCAATTGGACCTAATTGATATTTATAGAACATCCAATGACAGGAGAGTACACATTCTTTTCAAGTGCACACAGACATTTTCCAATATGGTTAATAATCTGTGCCATAAAACAAGTACTAATAAACTTAAAAGGATTCAAGTTATGCAAAGTATGTACTTTTACCACAATGGAATTAAGTGAGAAATCAGTAACAGAAAGATTTCTGGAAAATTCCCAAGTACTTAGAAACTAAATAACATACTTCTAAAAAACCTGTAGATCAAAGAAGAAATCAAAAGAGAAATTAAAAAGTCTTTTTGAACTGAATTAAAATGAAAATATAAGATATAAAAATAAGTAGGCAGTGCTAAAGAGTACTTAGTGAGGAATTTATAATGTTAAAGCCTATATTAGAAGAGAAGAAATATTTCAAATCAATGACCTCAGTTTTTGACTTTAGAAATTAAAAAAAATAAGAACAAATGGCACGCAAAGTAAGCAAAGAGAGGAAATAATAAAGAACAGAATGGAGATTAATGGAAGAAAAAACAGAAAAAGAATAGAGAAAATCAATCACATCAAAAGCTGGTTCTTTGAGATCAATAAAATTGACAAACCTTTTGCCAGAAAGATCAAAATAAGAGAGGAAAGAAATTACCAATATCAGCAACAAGAGAGCCAATATCACTACATATTCTACAGTTATCAAAATGATACATAATTATCATGAAGAATTGTATGGCAATAATTTAGACAACTCAGGTGCAATAAACATGTTCTTAAAAGACAGAAATTTACCAAGCTTAAGATATTCAGAACAGCTCTACATCTGTCAATGAAATTGAATTTGTAGTAAAAACCTTCTGAAAAAGAAAACCTGGGGCACAGGTGGCTTCAGTGATGAGTTCTATCAAACATTTAAGAAATAAATAGGACCAATTTATAAATTCTTCCAGACAATTGAAGAGAAGGGAATATTTACCAACTCATTCTATGTGGCCAGCATTATCCTTATACTAAATCCCGACAAAGATATTATAAGAAAACTACAGACCAATGTACCTCATGAACATAGATGCAAAAATTATAAGTAAAATGTTAATAAATTGAATTCAGCAATATGTAGAACAGTTGGGGGGGTTAACATTTTAAAATGTCAGTTAATGTAATTCACCATATTGACAAACATTATGAACATCTCAACTGATGCAGCAAAAACATTTGACAGACCTAAAATCCATTTATGATAAAGATTCTCGGCAAACTAGGAAGAGAAAAAACTTCCTCAACTTGATAAAGACATCTACAAAAAAATCTACATCTGGCAACATACTTAATGGTAAAAAATAGAACGCTATTTCCCTATGATCAGGAAAAGATATTTTCTTGTGGCACTTTTATCCAACATTGAACTGGAGGTTTTAGCCAGTTCAATTAGACAGGGAAAGAGATTGAGATTAAGAAAGAGGGTAAGGGGAGGGAGAAGGTGAGGGGAGCAGAAGGAGACAAAGAGAGAGAATAGAAAGAAAAAGGAAAGAAGGGAAGAAGGAAGGAAAGATAGGAGGAAGGAAAGGAGGAGGGAAGGAGAAAAGAGGGAAGGCATCCACATTGGAAAAGAAAAAATAAGGCATAATTTTGGATGGCATAATTTTGTATCTGAGGATGGCATAATTTTGTATGCAGAAAACATGATGGAATCTACTAAAACCAATAAGGAAGTTTAGTAAAGTTCAGGATACAAGGGCAATATGCCAAAATAAATTGTATTTATATGTACTAGTAAAGAATATTTGGACATTGAAGAAAAAACAATACAACAATATCATGAAATATGAAGTGCTCAGTAATAAATATGACAAAATATGTGTAAGACCTATACGTGTAAAACTACAAAACATTGCTGAGAGAAACTAAAGAAAACCTAAATAAATGAAGATGCATAAACAGTGTTCATTCACCAGAATACTCAATGCTCTTAAGATATCAATACTCCCCAAATTGCCAAATTTTATGTAATCCTGACTAGAATACAGCAGGTGCTTTCATAGAAAATAATATGAATCTAACATTCATATGTTAATGAAAAGACCTAATGGACAAAATAACTTTGAAAAAAATAAAGTTGGAAATCGATACTACCTAATTTCTTTCTTCTTTTTTTTTAGACTTTATTTATTTGACAGAGCAAGAGAGCACAAGCAAGGGGAGCAGTAGAGGGAGAGGGAGAAGCAAGCAATCTGCTGAACATAGACCCCGATGTGGGACTTGATCCCAGGATCCCGGGATCATGACCTGAGCCAAAGGCAGATGCTGAACTGACTGAGCCACCCAGGTGCCCCAATACTACCTAATTTCAAGACATATTATAAGCTATAGTAATGAAGGTCATGTGGTATAGACATCAATAGACATATAGATCAGTGGAACAGCATAGAGAGCCCAGAAATAGATCTACACATATATTGATAGCTGACTTTGACAAAGGTGCTAATGCTAATGAAAGGAAAATGATAATGCACATACTTATGTAAAAAACAAAACAAAGATTTTATTGCACCTCACACCATATGCAAAAATTAATAAAAAGGGGCCATAAATCTAAATATAAACCTAAAACTATATAGAGCAAAACAAGAAAAATCTCAAGAAACAAGAAAGGTCTCAAATACAAAACCTAACCCTACACCTAAAAGAGCTGGAGGAAGAACAGCAAATAAAGCCTAAACCCAGCAAGAGAAGAGAAATAATGAAGATCAGAGCAGAAATCAATGAAATAGAAACCAAAAGAACAGTAGAACAGATCAACGAAACTAGGAGCTGGTTCTTTGAAAGAATTAACAAGATT
>NW_027846442.1:0-2111 GCF_054177405.1 Leptonychotes weddellii
CTTCCCCCAGGCTTCCCCCTTCTTAGGCTACTGTGGGGGCAGAGTCTAGTTACTCAGCTCATTTTAAGATATTTGTATGTATTAGAAGGTATGTGTATGGGTATGTTTTACCATTTATTCAAAGCAAACTAAATTTTTTTCTTGTGTGCAAGATCTCTTCTAGCTAATCCTGTTTTCTTCTACAATTTTCTATGAAGCCTTGGAAGGGCTTGAAAAAAGTCAGGAGTAGAGCTGTGCCTGACTTGAACAATTGGGGTTGGTTTATGTTGGTGGGTTTTCTCCCTTGAATGCCTCCCTTGAATGAGGGGGGAGATGTTATAAATACTTCTTGCGGGAGATGAAGAGCACTAATTCTGCTCGCTGACTCTGGGACTTCGTGCAAACCACTGCATCTCTGAATCTTTTTTTTTTTTTTTAGATTTGAGAGAGAGTGAGAGCACATGGGTGGGGGGGGGGTCAGAGGGAGAAAGACTCCCCACTGAGCAGGGAACCTGATGTGGTACTTGATCCAGGGACTCCAGGATCATGACCTGAGCCGAAGGCAGTCGCTTAAGCAACTGAGCCACCCAGGCGCCCCTGAATCTCCTCTTTAGAGTGCAGAGACCGTCTTTTCTGCCAGAGTTTTCTCTCTGGCCCTGAAGTGGGAACTGGGCAGACCACTGAGCAGAGAACTTCTCCAGCCTGGGGGATTACTGATCTGCAGTGACAGCAATCTCTGAATCCACAGACAAAAAGTTTGGGGAGATGGAATGCAGCTGTTGGTATAATGAGTGAGGAGAGAAAATAGAATTTGAGGATTAAAAAAACATTAAGCTGGAAGATGTGAAGAGCCTGTAGCATAATTGCTACTTGGCTCCATGTTCGAAGTTGATCTAAATACTGTCCGAGGGCCCCTGTGTGTTGGAGAGCAGTGCTACTCAGAATCCGCATCCATCGGGAGCTTGCTGGAATCCACCTCCCTGGGCCTGCCTCAGACCTGTTGAATCAGAATAAGTGGGCAAGAGCCCAGGAATCTGTTCTAACAAGTCTTCCAGGTGAAATTGAGAGAACTGAGGAAACCTCACATTTGAGGAGAGCTTAGGGACCATGTACACTTACAGGTGAAGAAACAAGCCCAGGGAGGTCCATAGTTGACTCAAGTTTTGTTAGCAAGTTAAAGGATGAACAGTGGGCTAGACCATTACTGTTTCTAGTGTGGTCTGTGACCAGCATCAAGGGGGCACCTGGGAGCTCATCAGAAATGCAAATGCATGTGTGCCAGGCCTATGGCTCAATCTTGGGGGAGAAGGAGTGTTTAGCAAGACCCTCCAGGGGATTCTCAAACATGGCCATGCGTGTGAACCACTAGCCTCGGCTCCCAGCTCTTAGTTGAGTGTTCCTCACACCCAGAGACACTTATTTTAAGGTACTAAAGGCCATGATCCTTCGGAGACTGATCGGGATTCAGATTGGGAAACGTGGTGCCACCTGCAGATTTTTTCTATAGTGGCAGACTAGGATCTGATGGTCTGGTGATGAACAACGGTCCTAGGGAGCCTAGGACTGTGGTTTCTTGAGACCAGGGACTTCGAGTGTTGAATTGGGAAAGTCTTGGACAAAAGGAGACAGTTGGCCCTCCTGACTGGTCTCAGCATTTTTTTTTTTTTTAAGGTGGATTGTATTCTATTGAGTTAGAATCATTTGACAAACATTTTCTTGATTGTATTGAGTGTAGGAAGCTAGGCAGTAATGAAAAGGCCATTTTCATTAAGCGTGGGGTAATGTATGGGTGTCATCCACTTGAATCCATTACCCTTTTCTTTTCCATGTGAAACCTGGCAGTGCGGGAGGAGATGGGCTGGGCAGCCCTAATTTTTTTTTTCTTTTTTATGTTAATCCCCATACATTACATCATTAGTTTTAGATGAAGTGTTCCATGATTCATTGTTTGTGCATAACACCCAGTGCTCCATGCAGAATGTGCCCCCCTCAATACCAACCCATCCTCCCACCCCCCTCCCCTCTAGAACCCTCAGTTTGTTTTTCAGAGTCCATCGTGTCTCATGGTTCGTCTACCCCTCCGATTTCCCCCGCTTCATTCTTCCCCTCCCGCTACCTTCTTTTTTTTTTTT
>NW_027846443.1:0-263 GCF_054177405.1 Leptonychotes weddellii
TCATCTACTGTTCTTTAACTCCTGAGACGGGTTCACAAACCTGGGCCACGGCTCTTGAAACAGTCACGGTTGATTTCAAAACCTCAGAATGCAGTCACTACAATGCCCCCCAGCATTACGGTCTCTCCAGCTCTCTTCAAATGCAAGGGGAGAATCCCGAAATCTCTCCTCAGATGCTCTGGGCTTTCAATGCCTTTTTGGGGGGGGGGGGGCGGTTCTCATTGCCTAGGATCCAATATTCTATGTTCACATGTTTAGAGAAA
>NW_027846444.1:0-263 GCF_054177405.1 Leptonychotes weddellii
ACCATTCTGAACACCTACAAACTCAACAGGAGATTGAAGAAAAGAAGAGCAACAACTCTCTCATCAGAAAAGCGACCACTTTCTGGAAGGTAGGACGTGCGGAGAAGTGAATCCGAGGCGATATTCGGGAGGATAGACGGCGGGGGAGGGGCCTCCGTCGGCCGCTTCTGGCAAGTGATAGAACCACGGAGCACAAAATTGGAACTTTTAAAAGTCTGCTCCGCCGAGGGACGTCACTCCGGTGGCTAAGCGGGGGGTGGAAC
>NW_027846445.1:0-263 GCF_054177405.1 Leptonychotes weddellii
GACTAGGACCTCTGGAGCCCCCACCTCCATCCATGGTACCATCTCCTCCCTCCACACTACACCTGCTCTCACCTGCGAGTCCTTCCGAGCCTGAGCTCAGGAGTTCAGAATGGAAGGCGGCAGCTGAGAAGCAGAGGGGCATGAGAATGATGGAGAGAGTATTAGCACCAGGGTACAGAAGATGATGTCACTGAGCTGCTTTCACTGTGGGCCACAGCTCAGAGTGGATGTTGACACGGACTCAGGGTGGCAGGGAGGGCTCC
>NW_027846446.1:0-263 GCF_054177405.1 Leptonychotes weddellii
GTGTCCCCAGGGCAGCTCGGCAGGGCTCTCTTCCAGGGGGTGGATGCCAGCTCCACCCAGCGACCCCGCGGAGCGCTTCTCAGGAGGTCAAACGGGACGTCTGGGGGGGAGCAGGGACCACATCGTAGACCCAGGTGACAGTCACACAGGTCCCAGGCTCTGACCCACTGGCAGGTGACGTCCATGCATGGCTGGACAGCGGAGCTGATCTTGAGTCGGCGTCTCACTCCCCCACTGGGACAGTAGGGTTTATCAAATACAAG
>NW_027846447.1:0-263 GCF_054177405.1 Leptonychotes weddellii
GTTGGTGGGAATGCAAGCTGGTGCAGCCACTCTGGAAAACAGTATGGAGGTTCCTCAAAAAGTTGAAAATAGAGCTACCATATGATCCAGCAATTGCACTACTGGGTATTTACCCCAAAGATACAAAAGTAGGGATCCGAAAGGGTACGTGCACCCCGATGTTTATAGCAGCAATGTCCACAATAGCCAAACTGTGGAAAGAGCCAAGATGTCCATCGACAGATGACTGGATAAAGAAGATGTGGTATATATATACAATGGAA
>NW_027846448.1:0-263 GCF_054177405.1 Leptonychotes weddellii
GATACTTTATGTGGAAAACCCAAAAGACTCCACCCCCAAATTACTAGAACTCATCCAGCAATTCAGTAATGTGGCAGGATACAAAATCAATGCACAGAAATCAGTTGCTTTCTTATACACTAACAACGCAACTGTAGAAAGAGAAATTAGAGAAACGATTCCATTTACAATAGCACCAAAAACCATAAGATACCTTGGAATAAACCTAACCAAAGAGGTAAAGGATCTATACTCTAGGAACTACAGAACACTCATGAAAGAAA
>NW_027846449.1:0-263 GCF_054177405.1 Leptonychotes weddellii
TTGGGTTTTTTTTTTTAAAGATTTTATTTATTTATTTGAGAGAGAGAGTGAGAGAGAGAAAGAGCACAAGAGGGGGGAGCGGGAGAGGGAGAAGCAGACTCCCTGCTGAGCAGGGAGCCCGATGCGGGACTCGATCCCGGGACTCCAGGATCATGACCTGAGCCGAAGGCAGTCGCTTAACCAACTGAGCCACCCAGGCACCCTAAGATTGGGTTTTTAAAAGTATTTTATTTATTTATTTGAGAGAGAAAGTGAGCACGAGA
>NW_027846450.1:0-263 GCF_054177405.1 Leptonychotes weddellii
TCCCTCTTCCCTCTAGCAGCCATCATATTGTTTTCTGCATCTATGAGTCTATTTCTGTTTTTATTTCTTTTTTTTTTTTAAAGATTTTATTTATTTATTTGAGAGAGAGAGAATGAGAGACAGAGAGCACGAGAGGGAAGAGGGCAGAGGGAGAAGCAGACCCCCTGCTGAGCAGGGAGCCCGATGTGGGACTCGATCCCGGGACTCCAGGATCATGACCTGAGCCGAAGGCAGTCGCTTAACCAACTGAGCCACCCAGGCGC
>NW_027846451.1:0-263 GCF_054177405.1 Leptonychotes weddellii
AAAATAGAAATTAGAGATTGTCATTGTTGCAGAATTTTATGAAAGTAATATAAATGGCGAGGTAACTTTTTTTTTTTTTTTAAAGATTTTATTTATTTATTTGAGACAGAGAGAATGAGAGAGAGAGAGCACATGAGAGGGGGGAGGGTCAGAGGCAGAAGCAGGCTCCCTGCCGAGCAGGGAGCCCGATGCGGGACTCGATCCAGGGACTCCAGGATCATGACCTGAGCCGAAGGCAGTCGCTTAACCAACTGAGCCACCCA
>NW_027846452.1:0-263 GCF_054177405.1 Leptonychotes weddellii
ATGTTTATAGTTATTATGTCCTTTTATGAATATAGAACATCCTCCTTTGTCTGTTAAATAATTCTTTTTTTTTTAAAGATTTTATTTATTTATTTGAGACAGAGAGAATGAGAGAGACAGAGAGCACATGAGAGGGGGGAGGGTCAGAGGGAGAAGCAGGCTCCCTGCCGAGCAGGGAGCCCGATGCGGGACTCGATCCAGGGACTCCAGGATCATGACCTGAGCCGAAGGCAGTCGCTTAACCAACTGAGCCACCCAGGCGC
>NW_027846453.1:0-2111 GCF_054177405.1 Leptonychotes weddellii
GTAAATGTGACTATCACAGAGACTTGGAAGATACTGTTTAAATGGAACCCAGGGATGTGGGAGCTTGTTGTAGGCAGAAGCAATTGAACAACAACGTGGATTTCTACGTCTAGAAATCCAGACCTGGAAGTAGGATCTTGGTGGAGCGTAGGGGTAAGGATTGGAGAAAAGAAATTACAAAAGCATTATCCCAGTGGGCGTGTTCTACGGCCACCTGATCAGGTAGAGGAAACTGGTAATAAAGTTCTAATGCAAATATGTTACAGTCAGGGATCCTTTAGCAGAAACTGCAAGATCCACAAAGCTCTAAAAAGCTCATTTGGCAACAATACTTGACCTGACATGAAGCTATTTATACTCTTTTGTTGGTGGCGTTGCTCATGTTAGTCACTTTCAGTTAAACAAAATACACACATCAGAGAAGAAATTAGGAAATAAGATAAGAGTAGAAAATGAAAATCATCCAGTTATACTTTTTTTTAAAAAGATTTTATTTATTTATCTGACAGAGAGAGACACAGTGAGAGAGGGAACACAAGCAGGGGAGTGGGAGAGGGAGAAGCAGGCCTCTCACGGAGCAGAGAGCCCGATGCAGGGCTTGATCCCAGGACCCCGGAATCATGACCTGAGCTGAAGGCAGACGCTTAACGACTGAGCCACCCAGGCGCCCCTGGAAATTATCCAGTTATAAAAACTATCAGTGTTTTGGCGTGTCTCCTGCCATACTTTTGGCTTTCTACCTACCTACTTATGTACGATTCTATCTAATTACTTGCCTACCATCCATTATCTTTCACAACTAACATGTAAATCCAGCTATATAAATTTAGCTCTTTTTACAAAGGCTAGGTTATACTATACATACTATTCTATAAACTTCTTTCTTCCCATTAAGTAGTAGATCCCGAACAACATTTTGTAGAATTAACTATATGTTTCCCATTGTATTAAAGCGGCTACACTTGCAGGAATGTACCTTCTTTATTAATTAATCACAATTTAATGACATTTAATTTGTTCAGACTTCCCACTATCAAAAGCAACCCTGTGATCAACATGCTAATAACTAAATCTTTGCAAATATATAAATGATTTCCTTACTGTAAACTTCCAAATGTGAGATTATGAGTCAAGAGATATTTTGATAAGTGTTTGATAAACTTGCCAAATAAGTCTTTAAAAAATTTATACTGGTATATAATCACGCCACCAAGATGTTGATATACTAAGTATTTTAATATGTTGGTGGCATACCAACATATTAAAATGCTCATTTTCCAACAATCTCTCAACGCTAAGTAACAGAGTTAAACATCTTTGCCAATTTTTAGGTGGAAATGGTGTTTACTTATTTTAATTTTAATATCTTTGATTACTAGTTGTGATGGTTTATTTTATGTGTCAACTTGACCTACCAGAGGATGCACAGATTAAACATTATTCCTGGGTGTGTCTGTGGGGGTATTTCTGGATGAGGTAATATTTGAATGGGTGGATTCCGTAAAACAGTTTGCCCTCCCCCAAGGTGGCTGGGCATCATTCAGTCCATTGAAAGCCTGAACAAACGAAGGTGGAGGAGGGAGGAATTCATCCCTTTTCCTGCCTCACTGCTTGAGCTAGGACATCTCAACTCACCTTCTCCAGCTCTTGGACTGGGACCTACACCATCGGCTCTGCTGGTCCTCAGGCCTTTGGACTCAGACCAAATTATGCCACCAGCTTTCTGGGGTCTCCAGCTTGCAGATGGCAAATGGTGGGACTATTCAACCTCTCATGGATATATATATATATATATATATACACACCCATGTATATTCATATACATACATATTGGGTCTGTTTCTCTGGAGAACCCTAATACACTAGTGAAGTTAAGCACTTTTCCATGAATTAATCAGCCAGTTGTATTTTTTTAAATAAATTTTTTTGTTGTTGAGGCAAACACACATAAAGTGTACAAATCAAAAGTACAGCGAATTATCACAAAGCCAACACATGCTGTAACCAGAATCGAGGTCAAGAAATAGAATTCTCAGCACCCCAAACATTGCCTTTCTGGGCATTGTCCTTTACCCTTCTCCCGAAAGGAGAGGGTGCAATTTTTGAATCAT
>NW_027846454.1:0-263 GCF_054177405.1 Leptonychotes weddellii
GGCGCCTGGGTGGCTCAGTTGGTTAAGCGACTGCCTTCGGCTCAGGTCATGATCCTGGAGTCCCGGGATCGAGTCCCGCATCAGGCTCCCTGCTCAGCAGGGAGTCTGCTTCTCCCTCTGATCCTCCCCCATCTCATGCTCTCTCTCTCTGTCTCATTCTCTCTCTCAAATAAATAAATAAAATCTTTAAAAAAAAAAAAAAAGAAAAATAATGGCAGAGAAGCAAAAGATGCAAGAGTGATGCAGTTTTCACCCTGCTGTTT
>NW_027846455.1:0-263 GCF_054177405.1 Leptonychotes weddellii
TGTAATTCATCTCCTCCATTGCCCCAATTTTGAGATTCCAGTGACTACTCCATGTTCTTTGAGGTATTTTTTTTTTTTAAAGATTTTATTTATTTATTTGAGACAGAGAGAATGAGAGACAGAGAGCATGAGAGGGAGGAGGGTCAGAGGGAGAAGCAGACTCCCTGCCGAGCAGGGAGCCCGATGCGGGACTCGATCCCGGGACTCCAGGATCATGACCTGAGCCGAAGGCAGTCGCTTAACCAACTGAGCCACCCAGGCGC
>NW_027846456.1:0-263 GCF_054177405.1 Leptonychotes weddellii
ATGTTTATAGTTATTATGTCCTTTTATGAATATAGAACATCCTCCTTTGTCTGTTAAATAATTCTTTTTTTTTTAAAGATTTTATTTATTTATTTGAGACAGAGAGAATGAGAGAGACAGAGAGCACATGAGAGGGGGGAGGGTCAGAGGGAGAAGCAGGCTCCCTGCCGAGCAGGGAGCCCGATGCGGGACTCGATCCCGGGACTCCAGGATCATGACCTGAGCCGAAGGCAGTCGCTTAACCAACTGAGCCACCCAGGCGC
>NW_027846457.1:0-263 GCF_054177405.1 Leptonychotes weddellii
ATTAATATTATCAGTCAGGACTTTTTAAAAAATTTCAAGTGACAGAAATCCAATTTGAACAATCTTTTTTTTTTTTTTTTAAAGATTTTATTTATTTATTTGAGAGAGAGAATGAGATAGAGAGAGCATGAGAGGGGGGAGGGTCAGAGGGAGAAGCAGACTCCCTGCCGAGCAGGGAGCCCGATGCGGGACTCGATCCCGGGACTCCAGGATCATGACCTGAGCCGAAGGCAGTCGCTTAACCAACTGAGCCACCCAGGCGC
>NW_027846458.1:0-262 GCF_054177405.1 Leptonychotes weddellii
CAAAGTAAAAGGCCCACTAGTTGTCTTATTACCTCTTTTTTGGTTGCCAGCGGGGCCTGATGTAACAACTTATCCTTCACTTTTGAAGGGAAATCTAGATATGTCCACACTACCGGCCCCTAGAAATTTCACTGAGGTGGAAGACTCCTGATTTTTTTCTCAGATTTGCTTTCCACCTCTGACATGCAACTGTCTTACCAATTAGGCTACAGTATTGCTACTTCTTGCACACTAGGTTCAGTCAGAATAATGTCATCAGTGG
>NW_027846459.1:0-262 GCF_054177405.1 Leptonychotes weddellii
AAGAAAAGAAAAGAAAAGAAAGAAAGAAAGAAAGAAAGAAAGAAAGAAAGAAAGAAAGAAAGGAAGGAAGAAAGAAACAGAAAGAAAGAAAGGGAAGGAGGGAGGGAGAGGGAAGAAAGAAAGAAAAAGAAAGAGAAAGAAAGAAAAAGAAAGAAATAAACAGAAAGAAAGAAAGGGAGGGAGGGAGGGAGAGGGAAGAAAGAAAGAAAGAAAGAGAGAGAGAAAGAAAGAAGAAAGAAAGAAAGAAATAGAAAGAAAGAAA
>NW_027846460.1:0-262 GCF_054177405.1 Leptonychotes weddellii
AATTTACCTTTTTTGCAACCTCCTTGGTCTAAATAGAGAATAATGTATACTCTATTCTCTAAAAGGAAATAGAGCAAATGGAAGGTAGGTGTTCCCACAGGCAACCCTACAGCTCAGCTTGGTTGCAGAACACTGGCCATGTAATGGCTTTAGTGCTAAGAAAACCACAACTTTGTCATGTTCATCTTTTCTAGGGACCAGGAAACAGAAGCTTCCAAAGATTTCCTGTTAAGAAAGACTGATAGAGGTACTTGAATATCTA
>NW_027846461.1:0-262 GCF_054177405.1 Leptonychotes weddellii
GACCCTTGCACGGTGTTGGTATTTCCCCTTACGTTTATGGGTCATTGTTTCCGCCTCTGTCTCTGACCACAGTTTGTCAGTTTCTTTTTCTTTTTTTCTTTTTTTTTTTTTTTAAGATTTTCCTTATTTATTTGACAGAGAGAGACACAGTGAGAGAGGGAACACAAGCAGGGGGAGTGGGAGAGGAAGAAGCGGGCTTCCCGCCGAGCAGGGAGCCCCATGAGAGGCTCGATCCCAGGACCCGGGGATCATGACCTGAGCC
>NW_027846462.1:0-262 GCF_054177405.1 Leptonychotes weddellii
CTGCAGCCCTGACCTGCTGACCTACATCGCAAACACTCCCCATCTTGTTCTGGTTCAGGCCTGGAGTTTGGTCACCCTTGCTCCCTGAGGGCAAGGCTAACTCCTTCAAATCACCCCAGCAGCCCAGCTTTGCCGATACACACTCACTGACCTGGATTAAAACCACTGCGGTGAAAGTAGCTGCATTTAAGTGCACGGAGGCCAGAGCACTGTCATCTTTAAATTTTTTAGAAAGATTTTATTTATTTATTTGAGAGAGAGA
>NW_027846463.1:0-262 GCF_054177405.1 Leptonychotes weddellii
CATGGAACACTTCATCTAAAACTAATGATGTAATGTATGGGGATTAACATAAGAATAAAAAGAAAAAAAAAAAAAAGCTCCCCAGAATTTTCTAATGTACAGCCATAGTGGAGAATCACTGTTCCACATCTATGCTTTTAATATCAGTCCTCTAACTTCACACCTCACAATTTTGTTTTTCAGTGTGTTTTCTAGAGTTTACCTAGGGAGCAAGATGAAAATCTCTTAACTCTAAGTAAAAATAACTTTAATAATACTAACA
>NW_027846464.1:0-2110 GCF_054177405.1 Leptonychotes weddellii
TGGGACGCTTAACTGACTGAGTCACCCAGGCGCCCCCTACTTTTATTTTTTTAATTAAAGTTTAAGATGTTTCTCATCTTGGTGAAATTTTATTAAATTTTAGCAGGGTTGTTTTTATCTTTTTTATCTTATACACAAAAGTTCTTACTGAAAGTAAACTAATGGTAAGCCAATCTTTAATTATGTCTTTATAGACTATGTCTAGATAGCCGCATACAGTGTGTTAACAATGTGGTTTACTGGCTACAAATATATATATTCTTCAGGATGATTAAATGTAGATCAGAAAGTGTTCCAGAGTATCTCTTTCAGTAGAATCACATTTGGCTTCTGAATGTCTATAGACCAGCTGAGAGCCTTAATGTAATGAACAAATTACTCTTGGCAGTTTTCAACTCTTAAGCTGAAAGATTCAGTTGCTGCTTCAACAGAGTATTTCATTTCAAATCCTTGATGTGGGAGACTGATTGCATCAGGATTGTGTCTGGCTATTTGGTTATAGTATTAGAAACAATTTTATAACATGCCTGAAGTAACACTCTCAGATGATTTTTTAACAAGGTTATCTAACAGAATGAACATTGCATCTCAATGCTAGTGCTGAGATTGTTATTAATGGCAGAAAAGTGAAACTACCATGAGAATTAACAAAATGGTTGACATCTGATTCTAGTTTTCTCACTGGTAGTTGAGATATGTTCTGTAATCCGAATGTGTGTCTTTTGTTAGTTGATCTGGTGAATCCTCTAGGGAAACATTGCTTTTGTAAATGGCTAACTGCATTTCCACATGGTAAACTGCCTAGATAATTAGAGTCTATCCAAGTGGTAACTTGAGTTACCAGAATTTTGAGACTGTTTTTACAGATAGAATAAAATGCTAATGGACTTCTGATATTTGATCTTGGTTCTTTACTTGAAGTCCCTTAGAATGGGATTGTAAAATAAAATCATAGTCTTCCTAGTTTCCCCAGGTTAACTTTTCAGTGCATTAGTATTCAATTTAGTCAATTTGAACAGTGATTCTCAAACTCTCAAACTTTCCTGGATAAGGAATTATCCAAGGAACTTATTTTTTTTAAAAAGCAGATTTCCAACCCCATATCTAGAGATTCTGATTCCCTAGGCCTGGTGGTCTGGCCTGAGAATATGCATTTATAAAAGACTTCTGAGGTATTTCCATGGATAATATATTTTTTTTCTTCATACACTGCTGTGTTTTTATTCCAAAATAGTAAGACAAATAGGATGTGGATAAAATAATAACAATGTAGACTGGCCTAGGGGTTTGAAGGAGAACATTAAACTCCCTAGAATTTTCCTAGCATCCCAAAGAACAGAAGCTCCAGGGGTACCACTTTGAATTTCTGGGTCGTTTCTAAAGTGGCCCCTCTACCTCATTTGGAAAATCCTGTGAGGATGGACTGAAAATATATAGCTGTTTGTTTAACCCAGTATGGAGCTATTTCAATGCATTTTGCCTCTTGAACAGAGATATTGCATGCTCTGAAATAAAAGGAAAGCCCTGCTTATTCAGAGGTGGAGCAGGGAGAGACTTAAAAACTCTCCAGAAAGCCTTCAGCACTGTAACTAAATGTTAATGTTTAAAGATATACCAATATTTCAGGAAGCCATTGGTAGTGCCACACTAAAGCTCATTCTAGTTTTATTTATTTTTTTTTAATTTTTATTTATTTATTTATTATTATGTTATGTTAATCACCATATATTACATCATTAGTTTTTGAAGTAGTGTTCCATGATTGTTTGTGCATAACACCCAGTGCTCCATGCAGAATGTGCCCTCTTTAATACCCATCACCGGGCTAACCCATCCCTCCACCCCCTCCCCTCTAGAACCCTCAGTTTGTTTCTCAGAGTCCATAGTCTCTCATGGTTCATCTCCCCCTCTGATTCCCCCCCTTCATTCTTCCTCTCCTGCTATCTTCTTCTTCTTCTTCTTTTTTTTTTTTTAAGATATGTATTATTTGTTTCAGAGGTACAGGTCTGTGATTCAACAGTCTTGCACAATTCACAGCGCTCACCAGAGCACATACCCTCCCCAATGTCTATCATCCAGCCGCCCCATCCCTCCCACCCCGCACCACTCC
>NW_027846465.1:0-262 GCF_054177405.1 Leptonychotes weddellii
ACACAGGGGCACCTGGGTGGCTCAGTCATTAGGCATCTGCCTTTGGCTTGGGTCATGATCCTGGGGTCCTGGGATCGAGCCCCGTGTCGGGGCTCCCTGCTCGGTGGGAAGCCTGCTTCTCCCTCTCCCACTCCCCCTGCTTGTGTTCCCTCTCTCGCTGTCTCTCTGTCAAATAAGTAAATAAAATCTTAAAAAAAAAGAAAGAAAGAAAGAAGAAAAGCAAGCACACTTTTATGCCACAGGCTGCGGGATCCAGAAAGGG
>NW_027846466.1:0-262 GCF_054177405.1 Leptonychotes weddellii
AAATACGCTTTCTTCTCAAGTGCACGTGAAATGTGACAAAAATTGAGGATGTAACAGGCCATCGCCTAAATCTCAACACCTGTCAGAGAATCGCTATCATACCAGCGAGTTCTCTCATTCCGATTCAGGTCAATTCAATTCCATTCAGTTCAATTCAATTCTGTTCAGTTCAGTTCAATTCAGTTCAGTTCAGTTCAGAGTTTTTTTTTTTTTTAGATCTTTTTTTATTTATTTATTTTTTTATTCTTATGTTAATCCCCAT
>NW_027846467.1:0-262 GCF_054177405.1 Leptonychotes weddellii
CAGAGTCCGGGAGGCAGATCTACCCCGAGCCAGGCCCCAAGGTTTAGCACAGTGCCTGGTACCAAAAAAAAAAAAAAAAGCCCCCAGTAATTTAGAAATGTTGATAGACAGCATGCGGGGAGGAGGAAAGTGAGACCCAGAGAGGAGAAGTGACTTGCCCAAGGTCACATGGTGAATTAGTCCCATTCATTCTTCTATCCATCCGCCCAGAAATCATTTGCTGAGCGCATACAGTGCACTCCACCCTGGATGAGCACGAGAG
>NW_027846468.1:0-262 GCF_054177405.1 Leptonychotes weddellii
GCCGGAGGCAGGTTTTGCACTTTGTGTTTGTAAAAGGGCAGTTAGTGTTCATAGAATTTAGGGCTGAGTTGGGGCTGAAAGGAACACACTGTATGTGCTTATGTGTTCCTATATTATTGTGTAACTTGAAAATTTATTCTTTTTTAACATATGTATTTGTTCAAATATTGTTTCTTTAATGTAGATTTAATTAGCTTCAAAATCTCCAAGTTTATTAAAGATATTGATCATACATTTAATGTTATAATGAGATTTAATAGTA
>NW_027846469.1:0-262 GCF_054177405.1 Leptonychotes weddellii
CAACCAGAAGTCAGAGGAGCTCAGGGAGACTGAGGAGAGCAGGTAGAGGGGCGATGGCAGGAAACAGACGCCTTGTCCCACCCAGGGTGAGCACTGCTCGGACTCCCACTTGGGCGGCTGACCTCGACCTGGGGCCCTAGTGTTCCCGTGCCTGCCTTCCCCCGCCGGGCCATCGCCCCCCCAGACCCCAGCCCTCTCTACTCTTGCCCTCCCCAACCCCCCCAGGAGCCCTCCATGCGCTGGTCCCTCCCCCCTCCAGTGC
>NW_027846470.1:0-262 GCF_054177405.1 Leptonychotes weddellii
AGGGAGGGCCACAGTCCAAGGGTTCTGGCAGATGCTTCCAGGTTTGCAGCCCTTGGGAAAGCCTTTGCTCAGAGCCGCTGAGAGAACATCCCTGGGGCCACATCACGACCACCAGGAGAAGGCCAGCTTCCATGTGAGGCCCAAGCTGCGAGGTTCACCACCAGGGTGGTGGGGCGTGCTGGTTCTGAGCAGAGAACAGGGCGAGGGGAAAAGAAAAGGTTTTTTCATAGCCTTGTCAGGACACCCAGGGGCCCACGTGCCA
>NW_027846471.1:0-262 GCF_054177405.1 Leptonychotes weddellii
ATGTACAATCTAGTGACTCAACAAAAGGACTTTCAAAGTTACAAACTGCAAGACGTGGCATATTTCAGGAATTATGATGATTATGGATCATATGCTGTAAATCAGACACAAAGCTGATGAGCACTTTAGAATGCATTAATTCCAGGTAGTTACTATTATTACCATTTTACAGAGGAAGAAATCGGAAGTCATAGAGGTTTAATACTTTGGCCAAGGCTACACAGTTATTAAACAAACCAGACCTAACTTCAAAGCCTGTGCA
>NW_027846472.1:0-262 GCF_054177405.1 Leptonychotes weddellii
AGGTCGTGGATGACATGAATAAACATAAGAAGAGTGGGAAAGGAGCCTGGTGTGAAAAAAATGAGTTTGCCTTATTTTTATGCAGATTTTTAAAAAAAATTACTTTATTGCACATACATTTTATAATCATTTTCCCCCTTGAGTCATTCTTATAAAACTTTTCAAGTTACATTTTTTCTTTTTGCTAGGGTGGGAAGCTCCAGAGTACCCTGGTATTTGAGGAGATAGGTCGCCGCCTGAAGGATATCGGGCATGAGGTGGC
>NW_027846473.1:0-262 GCF_054177405.1 Leptonychotes weddellii
AATATCACATGGCAGAGTATGTGCTGGAGATGAAGAAGCCTTCTGGACACTGTAAGAGGCGGAATAGCAAGGTGTGTGCTGTGGTTGCTCAAAGTGCTAGTATCCCAGGTATATAACCCCAACATAGGTTAGATCCACTGTAGATGGCTGACCTTTCTGGGAGGCTGCTGCACTGCTGTGTGGAACCTTCCTCCTTTTCGTGATGAGTATAGTCCTGTCCTCTGGCTCTGTCTCTTGCATGGATTTGTTGGAGGAGTATTTC
>NW_027846474.1:0-262 GCF_054177405.1 Leptonychotes weddellii
CAGCTAACAGAACAGGGGAAGTCATAGGGCACCTTCCACAGGTAGATGTGGAGCCAGGCTGAGCATCTCCTGGACCAGGACAAGCAGATACTATCATCCTCCTCATCTCCTTCGCCCCCGGTATCCAGCATATGCAGATCTAGGATTGTAGTTTTCCCATGTGGCTAGGGCTGCCATACTGGGGAGTACAGGAAACTAGAGGAGCATACTACCCGGAACAGAGAGGTAATCAACAAATGCCCATTGGCTGACAGAACAAATG
>NW_027846475.1:0-2110 GCF_054177405.1 Leptonychotes weddellii
GTGTTTTTGATGGTCTAGAAATGTTTCCTTTGGTTTCACGACCCATCATGGGTCGCAGGTAACGTCGGGAGGCAAACACTGAAGACTCAGGTGAACTTTTAGGATTGTCAGCTTAGATCTTCCCTTGGCAGGGTCAGTCAAAATAGCTTTGTGTTTTTGATGGTCTAGAAATGTTTCCTTTGGTTTCACGACCCATCATGGGTCGCAGGTAACGTCGGGAGGCAAACACTGAAGACTCAGGTGAACTTTTAGGATTGTCGTCAGATTTGGAAAAGTGGCTGTCACAATTCTTCCCTGTATGATTTCAGGGTGTTTCTATGTCTGTAGTAGGGGACTGTCCCTCAGGACGCTCTTGTCTGTGACACTGGTAGCCAGTTGGTCAAAGTTAATGTGTGAGCAGTCTGGATGGGCAGCCGAAGGGCATTAGGAGGAGTCCCAGAAGCTATTCCTCCACCAGGATGGTGAGCAATAGCATAACTGTCCACAGAAATGGACACAAACCACAGAAAGATAGCCTGTGAACACAAATCATTTTCCCAACTCAACATCCCCCTAAATGGGTTCTCCAGATGCCCCTGGCCTCTCCAACACCAGCAGCAATCCAGAGGAGAGGAAGGAGTGGAAAGAATGGTGGGTTTCACCAGGGGTGCAAATACATGACTCTTCAAATTGTACAATACGAATGCCCATGGGAACACATTGCTAGGCCCCCAGGGCCCTGAAATGGACATTCCGTCTTCATCACATCAATCCATCTCGCTGATGGGCCGGGGGAGCTGGTTGGTGCAGTGCCCAGGCAGGGTGCGCATCCAAGTGGCTGCACAGGGCTGGCGGAACCTGGGGCAGGTTGCAGGCAGGCATGTGGTGGACAGGACCCTGAGTGGGCAGGATGGGCTTAGTTCACAGCTAGGTTCTCTGCCACCACCTAATGCGCAAGATGTCATGCAAAACCCATTTGCTTGCCTCTGCTTGTCACACAGTACAAATAGAATCTAGTCCTCGATTGATTAAGCTCTTCGAAACTTGGAAACCATTATTCATAGTATAATGATCTGTACAGCAGCCAGAAAAGGATCAATACGAGATTTGGACACTGTTTTGTTCCCATAGACCCAAGAGGGCTTGGTCCAGCTCTGGGTGACTATGAAAACCTTGGATTCCCATTCATATGATAGTGACAGCTCTTCAAGAAAGCTCACTCTGAGGGAAATAGAGAGGAACAAAGAATGGAAGGACATTGCCTATTTTTATTTTCTTACTCTGCTGCAGGGTCGAGCATGTTTGCCTGCTGTGAGTGAAGAGCGTGGGGAGAGAGGGAGCTTGAAGATGCAGGAGCGCCTGGAATACGAGAGGGAGCAGAGCCCCAGGCACAAGCCTCCTTGCTCGGAGGATGTCGGGCTGCCTTGTTTTGTTCTAATGCTGACGTTCAGAAGAACAAGATCTGTTGTCGGAACAATGCCTTATTTCTCAGGTTTACACATAGGAATGTATGTTTCACAGTGTAGCTGCAACCCCGATGGAAGATATTTTAACTCTGAGCCCGTTATTCATTGGTTTGATTGGTTGATTGATTGATTGATTGATATACCTAGTTCTTTCCACAAATGATTTTAGGCGCTTTTCACAACATGGATGTGTGAACCAGGAAAAAATAATACGTTAGGACCGGGGGCACCACGCTTGGGAGAGGAGCTCAAGATGGCAGAAGTGTGGGAGCTGAAGAGGCAGAATGTAGGAAGACAGACAACCGACACGGGACCCGTGCTATTCCCCACACCAAAGCTGACACACAAATTTGGCTCTCAAGGTCCTGATGGCCAGAGCAAAAACAGAAACATGAATCTGTTACCAGATTTCAGTGTTCACAAAGAAAGAAAACACATGAGTCCCTCCCTCAGGGAAGCAAATTTCTCCTGGTTGAGTGAGTGCATGCATGTATGTGCATATGTGTGTGATGTGTGTATGTGCATGCATGCACGGGTCTGTGCATGTGTGACGTGTGCATGCATGGGCGTGCAAGTGCATGTGTGCAAGAGTGTGCACGCACGGGTCTGTGCATGTGTGACGGGTGCATGCATGGGCGTGCAAGTGCATGTGTGCAAGAGTGTGC
>NW_027846476.1:0-262 GCF_054177405.1 Leptonychotes weddellii
GAGATCGAAGAAAAGAATAGCAACAACTCTCATCAGAAAAGCGACCACTTTCTGGAAGGTAGGACGTGCGGAGAAGTGAATCTGAGGCGATATTCGGGAGGATAGACGGCGGGGGAGGGGCCTCTGTCGGCCACTTCTGGCGAGTGATAGGCCGAGGAGCACAAAATCGGAGCCTTTAGAAGTCTGCTCTGCTGAGGGATGTAGCTCCAGTGGCTAAGCGGGGGGTGGAACCCTCACGGGACAGTGTGGTCTCAGGACCCTC
>NW_027846477.1:0-262 GCF_054177405.1 Leptonychotes weddellii
ACATAATTGGAAAAGGGTTATAAGACCAAACAAAATGAGGGAGAAGCTTATTTTAATTGGTACCTGGAGGCCTCCAAAAGAAACACTGCAAAGTTTTGCTTTCCTTTGGGCAGTGAACCCCAAACTTGAGGAACTGAATCAGCTAAGAAATCTAGAAACATTGACTGAAGCCTCTCAACCCCTTCCTCCTCCTTCTGCTCACGTGCCCCGCCCCCCGCCACCGCTCTTCCTACCCATTCCCTACAACCTTCTTCTCTGTAGC
>NW_027846478.1:0-262 GCF_054177405.1 Leptonychotes weddellii
AAATTTTTATTTGATATCAGTTCCATGTAATTGCTGAACATCTGCATGCCTTCAAGTTATTACGGTCCTGTATCCAGTTGGTTCCAAGAGAGAAGCAGAACCATCAGGAGATGTATATTAAGAGATTTATTGCAAGGAGTTGGCTTATGTAATTATGAGGGGTGGTTCCGCAAGTCTGAAATCTGTAGCCTAGGATGTCGGGAAGGGCAGGCTGGAGCTCTGCACTGAAGTGCTATCCCCAGGCTGAATCTCTTCTTAATCA
>NW_027846479.1:0-262 GCF_054177405.1 Leptonychotes weddellii
CTGAGGTCGTATGAATAATGAACCTTGAGACTTCCAATTGGAAGGAAAATGGGAATGAAACCACAGCATTAACATTTTGGAAGCCAGGAAGCATTATACTTGTGATAATGGAATTAGCAGCCCCTAAAAAAGCTGGATTCTAAGCTGGCAACAGGGAAAGCCAAGAAATGACCTTATTTCTACAACAGAATCCTGTCCCTGCACCCCCAATCCCCAAAAGGCTCAGGACTTTGTAGTACCGGGTATCTAGTAATCGGGGTAA
>NW_027846480.1:0-262 GCF_054177405.1 Leptonychotes weddellii
CTTAACTGTCTCTCCGTCACTCCTTTGCTGTCCTTTCCCCAGGACTCAAGCACAAGAGCAAACACTGGCTTCCCTGGGCTGCCGGGTTGGTCTCAAGCTTGGGGAGAGTGAGAGAGGGAGTTCTGCCTGCTCAAGCTGGCCAAGCCTCCAGTTACCAGACAGAGCTTAGGGTGCAGCATGGAAAAGGACCTGGAAAGAAAGCCCCCACTGGACTTGGTGCACACTGAGGGGCCAGGCTCTGTGGAAGGCCGAAGAGGGTTTC
>NW_027846481.1:0-262 GCF_054177405.1 Leptonychotes weddellii
AGGGAGGGCCACAGTCCAAGGGTTCTGGCAGATGCTTCCAGGTTTGCAGCCCTTGGGAAAGCATTTGCTCAGAGCCGCTGAGAGAACATCCCTGGGGCCACATCACGACCACCAGGAGAAGGCCAGCTTCCATGTGAGGCCCAAGCTGCGAGGTTCACCACCAGGGTGGTGGGGCGTGCTGGTTCTGAGCAGAGAACAGGGCGAGGGGAAAAGAAAAGGTTTTTTCATAGCCTTGTCAGGACACCCAGGGGCCCACGTGCCA
>NW_027846482.1:0-262 GCF_054177405.1 Leptonychotes weddellii
AAACAAGCATCTGCCCCCTGCTGTGGCTGCGCACCTGCCCTGCACCTGACGGGGCTCACCTGCCCTGCGCACCTGCCCTGCACCTGTCGGGGCTCACCTGCCCTGCTCGCCTGCTGCGTGCACCTGCCCTGCCCTGCACCTGTCAGGGCTCACCTGCCCTGCGCATCTGCCCTGCACCTGTCGGGGCTCACCTGCTGCGTGCACCTACCCTGCCCTGCACCTGTCGGGGCTCACCTGCCCTGCGCACCTGCCCTGCACCTGT
>NW_027846483.1:0-262 GCF_054177405.1 Leptonychotes weddellii
CTGGATCTCTTCTTCAGACTTACTAATAGTGTCTTTTTGTAGAAGTCCTTTTTCTGTCAGGTGTCTAAGTGATTCCACAGTTACTTCCCACAGACTTTTTTCTTTCAACAAAATCTTTTGCTGAACACCAAAAAATGTACCACACATAAAGTGATATATGTCATCAAGATTTGTTGCAATCTGAAACAATTCAGGACATCGTTAGAGCATTTTCCTTAATTAAGGCATCGTTTTGAATGCACGTTTATCTCTATACCTCAAA
>NW_027846484.1:0-262 GCF_054177405.1 Leptonychotes weddellii
CTGTTTTCTTGGGACATTAGGGTTGCTGGCCTCTTGTTTTCCCAGCCTGTCTTCTGGGGAAGAGGCCTGCCGCGCTGTTACTCAGGCAACCCTGTTTGGGCGGAGTTGCCCTGCCCCTGTGGCAGGGGATGGGCTCAGTGGGAATCAGTCTTTGGGGCTTTTGTTCTCTGGCGCCTTTCCGTGGCGGCTTTCCCCGTCTCTTCTGCAAGTCAGAGCAGAAGAGACCGTTTCCAACTCTCTGCCTCAGAGCAGAGAGACCGCA
>NW_027846485.1:0-262 GCF_054177405.1 Leptonychotes weddellii
GAAGAAGAAGATAGTAGGAAGGGAAAAATGAAGGGGGGTGGAAATAGGAGGGGGAGACGAACTATGAGAGACTATGGATTCTGAGAAACAAACTGAGGGTTCGAGAGGGGAGCCTGCTTCTCCCTCTCCCTGTTGCTCCCCCTACTTGTGCTCTCTCTCTGTCAAATAAATAGATAAAAATCTTAAAAAAAAAAAAAAAAAGAACAGTATAATGGGCATGAAGAATGCCAGATCTTTAGGGTGAGTCAACTACTAAATGTGC
>NW_027846486.1:0-2110 GCF_054177405.1 Leptonychotes weddellii
TCTCCGTTCCATCTGAACATTGAGATAGAGACAGTCTCAGCGTCTCTAGCACAAGCCCTGATCTGTGAGTGCAGATTTGGACGGGTGCGGGGCCTTCGTCTTTGCATCAACACCAACATGTGCCCTAGGAGGGAAGTTCTTTTAAAATCTGCAAATCAGAGTGCCCATGTTTTATCAGTCTGATAGACTGGGGTTGCTGGGCTGCAAACTGACAGCCCTGGAAATGAAAAGATACAGCACAAGGCTTGATGGTCACAACCAAAATCCTGGGACACCGATCTGGGGATCTGTTTTAATCCTCAAATCTCTAAAAATCTGATGACCACAGAGAGGTACGAACCAGGCAAGGCAGGAATGCCGATGGCCTCGCATACCTGGGGGCCTCCCTCTCCTGGGTTTCCCGATAACCACCTGAAACTGCACTACGGTATCGAGGCCAAAGCAGTCAACAGACTATGGGGCTTCTGAAGCTGTGTCACCTTTGGATTGTTCTCACGCTCTGCATTGTTCTCAGTGCTGAATGAGCTGAACTGTTAAGATGGGACAGCTCAGGCAAGAACTATTTTGGGTACAATTTCTGAGCAGCACAGATGCCGCGGAAGGGTGCTCTCCTCCCTAAAGTACAAAACTGATAACAGAAAACTGCCGACTTGTTTTCTTTGTAAAACCGCCTCCTGGCCCCACCAAAACACAGTTCTTCCTCTCCACTGCACCACGGGGTTCCACACGCCATCGCCCCCCCCCAACTTGTGTTTCCCCCCGTGATGAGACCAAGTGGCTCTGTGAATTTCAGCCCACGTCAGCTAGACATCTTCCCACCAACCCTAAATATGAGCTTCTGGGCACGAGACATACCTGGTTCCATTTCTACTTTCTCTCCTGCTGGATGCGGGCAGAAATCTCAAGATAGGTGTGGACATGAATTTGACCAGGGAGGGGAACAGAGGGACGAAAATGTTGGCAGCAAGGAACAAAGAGAAGGAGAAGCGGGGCTCCTGAATGCACTATAAGTTACTGCAGAGTATTTGAAAGGAAGTGTCATGGACAGGATTCAAACCAGGTTTGTCCTGCTAAGACAAAACCCCCCTGGCACTCACGTCCCGAAATACCAGATGCCTCCAGGTGAACGAGGAGAGGCTGCCTCTAGCCTTTAGCCCTGAGTGATGGCCCCTGCCAGAGAGACCAGTGCTCCTCCCAGCCAAAGACCCGCCCGCCTGTCCTGCCCCGTGGCTTACAGTGTTCCGGAAGGAGTGGCTGCGGATGGGGTCCTCGGCGGCAAGGGCGGCGCTGCTCAGCATGATGAAGACGAGGATGAGGTTGGTGAAGATGTGGTGGTTGATGAGCTTGTGGCAGCCCACGCGGATCCTGTGGGGAAAGCCGCTGCATGGACACAGCCCTCGGCGGTCACAGGTCAGGCAGAGGACAGCGGTTTGCTATGCTGCCCGCGCCCCCACCGGGCCAACCCGAGCCACCGGACTGTGAGCCCCTGGAAAGTCCCAGAAGGCAGACCCCAAGGGCCCACAGTGCCACGGCTCTGTGTGGGGGCTCCCCAGAGACATCATTCATTAAGTCCTTAAAATCGGGGATTATCGTCCGGCCACAAGTGGAGAAACTGAGGCTTACGCATTTGAAATCTCTTAAGGTGACACAGCTAGTAAGAATTGAGGGAGATTTCCAATCCAGCTGGACGGTAACAGTTCCCCCTATGACATGAGAAGCCCAGCAGCTTCCTATCCCTGCCTAAGGAAGGAAGCTAAGCACAGAGCTCGTTGCAACAGCTCACAAGAATGAGAGCAATGGGTGAAGAGGATCCAGAGGTACAAACACGCAGTCAGAAAATAAGCTAGTCATGGGGATGAAAAGTACAGCATGGGGAATATCATCAGTAATACTGTAATCACATTATCATGCTGAGCACCATGTAATGTACAGACTTGTCAAATCACTATGTTGTGTGCCTGAAACCAATATGATATTGTATGTCAACTATACTTAGATTAAAAGTTAAAATCTTATACTGTAGCCTGGCTGTATGAAAATGACTAGTAGATGGGCTTGGTAAAATCTCCTGTTATGGGGAGATTCTGTCATAAGTGCTTTGTTTTTTTTT
>NW_027846487.1:0-262 GCF_054177405.1 Leptonychotes weddellii
GCCCCCCAGCAGGGTGGTGAGCAAGGGTGAAAATGGGAGTGACAGGGCAGGGCGTGGGCCCCGGGATGCGCAAGAGACGTGAGCTGGGGTCCCTGGAGCTCTGCCACCCAAAGGGGGGAGATGGGAGGGGGTGGGGGTTCCAGGCTCAGAGCAGGACTCTCCCTGGCGTCACTTGGACACGGGGAGCCACCTGCCTGCGTCCAAGCGACCACCGGAGACCTCCCCGTGGTCTCCAGTGAACAGGGGAGCATGCCATCCATAC
>NW_027846488.1:0-262 GCF_054177405.1 Leptonychotes weddellii
GCCGGAGGCAGGTTTTGCACTTTGTGTTTGTAAAAGGGCAGTTAGTGTTCATAGAATTTAGGTCTGAGTTGGGGCTGAAAGGAACACACTGTATGTGCTTATGTGTTCCTATATTATTGTGTAACTTGAAAATTTATTCTTTTTTAACATATGTATTTGTTCAAATATTGTTTCTTTAATGTAGATTTAATTAGCTTCAAAATCTCCAAGTTTATTAAAGATATTGATCATACATTTAATGTTATAATGAGATTTAATAGTA
>NW_027846489.1:0-262 GCF_054177405.1 Leptonychotes weddellii
CCACCTCACATTATACACAAAACAGATTTCAAATTAATTAAAGATCACAGTGTAAAAATAAAATTTAAAAAGTTGCAAGATCTTAGAGGAGACCAGAGAAGTAACCTAGAAATCAGGGAATTCTTTAAAGCATGACAGGAAAAATACTGACTACAAAAAATATTTAGAAATATTTGTTATACAAAACATAAAATTATAGACAAGATACACTATAACCAAAAGACAACGTACAGATTGGGAAATGTATTTGAAATGCATGTAA
>NW_027846490.1:0-262 GCF_054177405.1 Leptonychotes weddellii
CAACAAACACTCATTACATGCTTAAGTGCTGTACAAAGTGCTGCACTATGTACATATATGAATATAACTGCTGCTCTTAAAAACGGTTATGGGATGGTGTAGTAACAGAGAAATGTAGACTAACAACTATAATACAAAACAGAAGAAATAAAACTTATAATAGAGGCATAGCACACAGAAAAAAATATGTGTGTGTGTGTGTGCGTGTGTGTATTTTTTTCTCTCCCTCAAAGGAGTACTTTTAGTTGTTTGGAAAATTACA
>NW_027846491.1:0-262 GCF_054177405.1 Leptonychotes weddellii
GTGCAAAGAAATCAGTGGCATTCCTATACACCAACAACAAGACAGAAGAAAGAGAAATTAAGGAGTCGATCCCATTTACAACAGCACCCAAAACCATAAGATACTTAGGAATAAATCTAAGCAAAGAGGCAAAGAATCTGTACTCAGAAAACTAGAATACTCATGAAAGAAATTGAGGAAGACATAAAGAAATGGAAAAAGTTTCCATGCCCATGGATTGGAAGAACAAATATTGTTAAAATGTCTATGCTACCTAGAGCAA
>NW_027846492.1:0-262 GCF_054177405.1 Leptonychotes weddellii
CTGAGGTCGTATGAATAATGAACCTTGAGACTTCCAATTGGAAGGAAAATGGGAATGAAACCCCAGCATTAACATTTTGGAAGCCAGGAAGCATTATACTTGTGATAATGGAATTAGCAGCCCCTAAAAAAGCTGGATTCTAAGCTGGCAACAGGGAAAGCCAAGAAATGACCTTATTTCTACAACAGAATCCTGTCCCTGCACCCCCAATCCCCAAAAGGCTCAGGACTTTGTAGTACCGGGTATCTAGTAATCGGGGTAA
>NW_027846493.1:0-262 GCF_054177405.1 Leptonychotes weddellii
ACATACACGGTCTTGGAACAGCCGCTGTCTGAAAGAGAACATTAGCTATCTGCACAATGGTTAATCATGGGGATCAAATGCACAAAAGACAGAGGCCATCTTGTCACAAATGGAAAACACCCCCAGTTGTGGCCACGTGGTACATCTGGCAGCTGTCTGGATGCTGACCAATAGCTGACTCTTAACTAGATGACATCCAGTGGGGCCAATAACACTAGGTTCTAACAGACAATGGCCATGAGCAGGTGGAGGAGGGAAATGC
>NW_027846494.1:0-262 GCF_054177405.1 Leptonychotes weddellii
AGCCTGATGCGGGGCTCGATCTCAGGACCCTGGGATCATGACCTGAGCCGAAGGCAGACGCTTAATGACTGAGCCACCCAGGCGCCCCCCTACTGGGAATTTCTGAAAGGGCTTGTGCCCCTCATGTAGCCAGAAACACGGTGCACAGAATCCACTCTGCTAGATTCCTCATGGGACCACTTAAAATAAAAAAGACCCTGGCAGACATTGGCCAATGGCCACTTTGGCTAAGGCAGGGGTGAGTGAGCCTCTCTTTCATGGA
>NW_027846495.1:0-262 GCF_054177405.1 Leptonychotes weddellii
TAGTTTTGAAGAGAGAGCTACACAGAAAGAAAAGAAGTATTCTCTCAAAAATAATTATCACCTGGGCGCCTGGGTGGCTCAGTTGGTTAAGCAACTGCCTTCGGCTCAGGTCATGATCCTGGAGTCCCGGGATCGGGTCCCGCATCGGGCTCTCTGCTCGGCAGGGAGTCTGCTTCTCCCTCTCCCACTCCCCGTTTGTGTTCCCTCTCTCGCTGTGTCTTTCTCTGTCAAATAAATAAATAAAATCTTTAAAAAAAAAAAA
>NW_027846496.1:0-262 GCF_054177405.1 Leptonychotes weddellii
TAAAGGAGAACACAGGCAGCAACCTCTTCGACCTCAGCCGCAGCAACTTCTTCCTAGACTCAACACCAAAGGCAAGGGAAGCAAGGGCAAAAATGAACTATTGGGACTTCATCAAGATAAAAACCTTTTGCACAGCAAAGGAAACAGTAACAAAACCAAAAGACAACCGACAGAATGGGAGAAGATATTTGCAAATGACAATTCAGATAAAGGGCTAGTATCCAAAATCTATAATGAACCTCTCAAACTCAACACCCAAAGA
>NW_027846497.1:0-2110 GCF_054177405.1 Leptonychotes weddellii
TGAACATATGGGAAGGAGGGGAAAAGAGAGGGGGAAACAAACCATAAGAGACTCTTAATGATAGAGAACAAACTGAGGGTTGATGGAGAGAGGTGTGGGATAGGCTAGATGGGTGATGGGCATTAAGGAGGGCATTGATCTAATGAACACTGGGTGTTGTATGTAAGTGATGAAACACTGAATTCTACTCCTGAAACCAATATTGCACTGTATGTTAACTAACTAGAATTTAAATAAGTTAAAAAAAAAAAAAAAAAAAGCTCTGTTTCCAACCAAGATATAGAGTTTTCAGCAGGTCAGTGCTCCCACTGCAAGAATTAGAAGGGAAAAAGAAAAAAAAAAAAAAAACAGAAAAATTGCAAGAATCATCTTTTTTTTTTTTTAAAGATTTTATTTATTTATTTGGCAGAGAGAGACACAGCGAGAGAGGGAACACAAGCAGGGTGAGGGGCAGAGGGAGAAGCAGGCTTCCCGCCTAGCAGGGAGCCCGATGCGGGGCTCGATCCCAGGACCCTGGGATCATGACCTGAGCTAAAGGCAGTTGCTTAACCGACTGAGCCACCCAGGCACCCCAAGAATCATCTTTGTAAAGATAGCAGAGAGCTATAAATGCAATGCTATGAATGAATGAGATGAACTAAAATTTCAGAGAGTGAAGAGGCTTTCCTCCCTGAATGAACTGAGGATCACTGCCCAAATATTCTTCCCTGGGGCAATTGCCAATTCTGGGCACAAAAGTTTAGCTCAGGCAAAGAGACTCTACTGGGAGAAAGAGAAACCAATGGAGCTTTTGATGGCCATGAGGAGCTACAGGCTCCTGCAAGCTCCTAAATAAAAGAGTGAAATCTTCAGCAGTCTCATGGTGTTGAGAAGACAAAGTCCAATTCGAGAAAGAGCGCCTGCCTGAAACAAAGGATATTTGCCAGATTTTGAAGATATGTGGGACAGGAGACAGGAGAGTTAAACTCAAAACCTCCAATACTCAGAATAAAATCTCCCACAGCCCACAGGCTGAGACGGAGAGCTTCCAGACCTGAGGAAGGACCATGCCTGGAGAATGAGGATGAAACAAAGGTAGAGTCTTGGTAAAACTGGATCTCATCCCCAGTCCAGCTCCATCCCTTACTGGATGGATGTGATCAGTTTCTTAGTGCATGAACCTAAAAGAGTACAGGTAGAACATTGTCTGGTGGGAGATAAAATCATCTGTATAAAAGACAATGGTTCTTTGGGTCCAGTATGTACAAAGCTTGGAAGTTACCTCTCTGTGATAACAAGTAAAAAGGTGAACAACCTGAAAAATCAACAATTCTTAGATCTGTAAGAGAAGTGAGGTCACAGCAAGTGATAAAAGGTCTCAGAGTGATAAGGATGTGTGCAGTGAGTCCCAGAAGTGAGGGCAGAAAACTGCTGCCTCACAAACTGGAGAAACAGATGAAAACAGGGATACCAAACCACAGATCCATGAAGTTCAGAGAATACCAAGCAGGATAAATGCAAAAACAAAAACCTATACCCTGGCATATCACATTTATGCTACAGAAAAGTAAAAATAAATTTATAATTCTGAAATAAGCTGGAGGAGAAAAAAACCCTCCTTACTTATAGAGGAACAAAGGTAAGAATTACAGCCAACTTCTCAGAAAACCATACAAGCAAGAGAAGAGAGTGGAATGAGATATTTAAAGCATTGACAGAAAAAAAAAAAAAAAAAAACCTTGAATTCTGTACCCTGTGAAATTATCCTTCAAAAGTGAAGGAGAAATAAAGGCTTCCTCAAACAAAAATTGAGAGAATTTTTTGCAAGTAGACCTGCCATTTCTTTTAAGAAACGCTAACAAAGTAGTTCTTCAGAAAGAAGAAAAATAATATAAGTCAAAAATTTGAATCTACATAAGGGCACCCAAGTGCCTCATTTGATTAAACATCTGACTCTTGATTTCAACTCAGGTCATGATCTCAGGGTCGTGGGATCGAGCCCTGTGTTGGACTCCATGCTCAGCATGGAGTCTGCTTGGGATTCTCTCCCTTTCCCTCTCCCTCTGACCTTCCCCCTGCTTGCACGTGTGTGTGCTTGCCCTCCTCCCCCCAAATAAACAAATAAAATCTT
>NW_027846498.1:0-262 GCF_054177405.1 Leptonychotes weddellii
CTGGGTTCAAACCCCAACTTTGCCACTTGCAAGTCGTGTGACCGCAGAGAGTCTGTTTTCAGACCTTTCTGATGGGGTGAAAATGCTCACAGCCAGTATCGGGCAGGGGTGCCCCAGAATGCATCCATGCAGCTAGGGAGTAACCACTGTCCTGTGTCCCCCTAGAGCCCCTAGACTCTGGCCATGCGAACCTTCCTTCAGGGCCTCCTTCCCGCCTGTGCGCAATCCGGCCACTAAGGGGTCAGAATCTGTGCCTACACAC
>NW_027846499.1:0-262 GCF_054177405.1 Leptonychotes weddellii
CTCATGCTCTCTGTATCTCATTCTCTCTGTCTCAAATAATTAAATAAAATCTTTAAAAAAAAAAAAGTGTGATTTCAATTTCTTTCATAGATATAGGAATATTTAGGTTATCTGATTTCTTCTTGGGTGAGTTTAGATAATTTGTGTCTTTCTTTCTTTCTTTTTTTTTTTTTTTAAGATTTTATTTATTTGAGAGAGAAAGAGAGAGAGCATGCCTGCACATCAGCAGGAAGAGGGAAAAGCAGGGGCAGAAGGAAAAGCA
>NW_027846500.1:0-262 GCF_054177405.1 Leptonychotes weddellii
CAGCTAACAGAACAGGGGAAGTCATAGGGCACCTTCCACAGGTAGATGTGGAGCCAGGCTGATCATCTCCTGGACCAGGACAAGCAGATACTATCATCCTCCTCATCTCCTTCGCCCCCGGTATCCAGCATATGCAGATCTAGGATTGTAGTTTTCCCATGTGGCTAGGGCTGCCATACTGGGGAGTACAGGAAACTAGAGGAGCATACTACCCGGAACAGAGAGGTAATCAACAAATGCCCATTGGCTGACAGAACAAATG
>NW_027846501.1:0-262 GCF_054177405.1 Leptonychotes weddellii
AAGAGAAGGAAGGGAAAAATGGGCGGGGGGAATTGTAGGGAGAGATGAACCATGAGAGACTATGGACCTGAGAAACAAACAGGGTTTTAGAGGGGAGGGGGGAGGAGGGATTGGTTAGCCCGGTGATGGGTATTAAGGAGGGCACGTACCACATCGAGCCCTGGGTGTTATACGAAAACAATGGATCGTGGATCACTACATCAAAAACTAATGATGTATTTTATGGTGACTAACATAACATAATAAAATTAAAAAAAAAAAA
>NW_027846502.1:0-262 GCF_054177405.1 Leptonychotes weddellii
GGAGGGCTGTGTCATGTCCTTCAGGGGCACCAGATGCCTCAAATGGGAGAGATGAAAGAGAAAAATGCTTGGTCTCAAGCACAGATGCTTCTGCTCTAACACTAAGACCTTGGGAGACAATCAATAGCCCTCCGGAAAATAACCCACCTGTTAGCGATTGTTCTTTACCCAAAGGGCACCCCCAAAAGGAAAACTTTCGGGAACACACTGAAAAGGATCGTAAAGTTGCTGCCTCCAGGACAGGTCTGTTCTCAAATGAAGA
>NW_027846503.1:0-262 GCF_054177405.1 Leptonychotes weddellii
AACAGCACCGTGAACACAGGAGAACTGCAGAAAATGTACATTTACCATGGGACAGAAAGAGCAGGGAACCACCAAACCCAGGCGGCAAACAGACCAGGGCTGCACTATTAGCAGAGTGGACAAACTTATGTGGGTGCTGCTGGGTGTCCTAGGACAGAGAGGTGCATCCTTCAACTCACTAGCAAGGAAATAGGAGCCCATTTCCACTCCTGAGAAAGGGTGCCTGTGAAATCAGAGGCCAGGGAGCCCTGGGCTGTAGGAT
>NW_027846504.1:0-262 GCF_054177405.1 Leptonychotes weddellii
AATTATGACCCTAACAGAGAGGAAGAATATGAAAAGAATTCAGAATAGAATGAAGCAATAATGGGAGTCTTTTAATCCACTCCATGGGTGTCGCAGCTGGATGGTGTTATAGGCTTGAGGATTGTAATGTGCAGCCTGAATCCAGAGAATGGAGCTAAGTGACCACCACCTTTTTAGGTTCTGACTTTGCTATACCATCGGTGGGCAGGTAAAAAACTAGGACTTTCTGGTGCTTAAGAAATCCTAGCCAGCTGAGAAAATC
>NW_027846505.1:0-262 GCF_054177405.1 Leptonychotes weddellii
GCTTTGAAAAAAATGGAAGAACCTGGGACACTGATTGTGCACCTGGCATAAAGGAGTCAGAGAATGGGGCGCCTGGGTGGCTCAGTCGTTGAGCGTCTGCCTTCGGCTCGGGTCATGATCCCAGGGTCCTGGGATC
The DNA here is from genome assembly GCF_054177405.1 of Leptonychotes weddellii. Classification (NCBI taxonomy): domain Eukaryota; kingdom Metazoa; phylum Chordata; class Mammalia; order Carnivora; family Phocidae; genus Leptonychotes; species Leptonychotes weddellii. The sequence goes on from NW_027846505.1 coordinate 137, forward strand.
GAGCCCCATGTCCGGCTCCCTGCTCTGCGGGGAGCCTGCTTCTCCCTCTCCTACTCCCCCTGCTTGTGTTCCCTCTCTCGCTGTGTCTCTCTCTGTCAAATAAATAAAAATCTTTAAAAAAAAAAA
>NW_027846506.1:0-262 GCF_054177405.1 Leptonychotes weddellii
TACTGAATGGAGCACTGGGTGTTATACACAAACAATGAATCATGGAACGCTACATCAAAAACTAATGATGCAATGTATGGTGATTAACATAACATAAAAAAAAAAGATATGGAAATTCCAATTACGCAAAGCTGAAGTCTCTTCTTGCTCCCATGGTATGGGAACATCCCACAAATCTGCTAACTTGAATCCCTGAGCTGGCAGGAGGCTGTCAAGTTGTTTCATCAAGAATGACCAACAGGACAAATCTTAAAGATGGACA
>NW_027846507.1:0-262 GCF_054177405.1 Leptonychotes weddellii
CTGAGGAAGAGAGAAGTAAATAACTCGTTCAAAGCCATGCAATTAGCACTTGGAAGAATCAGTGTTAGAAAACGAGTAAAGCTAGGTTAAGGTGTCCTCAGCCCTATTTTTAAAAAATGGTCAAGTTGATAAAGAACAGATAACAATAAAGAAGGGAAAAATCGGGGGGCGCCTGGTTGAATCAGTCTGCAGAGCCTGCAACTCTTGATTTCAGGGTCGTGAGTTCGAGCCCCACATTGGGCATGGAGTCTACTTAATAAAA
>NW_027846508.1:0-2110 GCF_054177405.1 Leptonychotes weddellii
TGATGTTTGCCAGAGGGAAGGGGTTGAGAGGATGGGCAAAATGGGTGAAGGGGAGTGGAAGATAGAGACTTACAACTCTGGAATGAGTAAGTCATAGGGATAAAAGATACGACATAGGGACTATGTTATATGGTGACAGATAATAGCTACACTTATGGTGAGCATACCATAACATATAAACTTGTCAAATCACTGTGTCGTACACCTGAAACTAGTAGAACATTGTTGATACACAATCAAATAATCAACTATAATCAAATATAACTATAATGTCAACTATAATCAAATAAAAACATGAAAAAAATTCTAGACCCAGAACTATAACCAGAAAGAGCAGGAGCATGGAGATGGCTAAACCAAGACCCAGGAACACAGTGTGTGCTGACAGAGACAGGACAGGAAGATAAATGTAAAGTAGGGAAGACCAAGGAAAAGCTGGCAACCAAGAGGATGAATTGAAACCTAAGCCACTTTCATTGACTCTGATCTTATGGATTAAGTTTTTTTTTGATTCCTTTATGTCTTCTGTTGGCTTTTTATGGTACATTTTTTTCCCCTCAGTGGTTACTCTTTTGTTTACAATATGCATCTTTAATTTATCATAATCCTCCTTTAAATTATATTACACCACAGTATGTATAGAGTGAGAAGCTTACTTGGTATACTTCCATTTCTCACTTCCTATTCTTTGCATTATTGTTTTTATACATTTTATTTTTGCACTCAACAATTCCATGATATACTTCTAACATTCTGCTTTAACAAGTAAATTGTCCTTTAAAGAAAATTAAAAGGAAAAATAGATGTTTTACATTTACCAACATATTTACCATTTCAAGATCATCTTATTCAGTTGTGTTGATTCCAGTTCCATTTGATGAATTTTTCCAAATACCTGAAGAACTTCCTTTGGTAGTTAAAATTTATTGGGGATACATACTTGTAGGGTTTCTATTTCATAGATCAGAATTTAAAGAGGAAATGGGTAAATCCATAATTATAATTGGAAATTTCAGGATTTGTTTCATAAATCTGTAGAACAAGAAGACAGAAACTCAGTAAGAATACAGAACATTTAGGCAACACAACTGACATTTGTGAAACATGATGCCCAACAACAGCAGAAAAGGTATTTGTTTAAAGGGCACATTTGATATTCTCCAGGATATACCATTTGTTGGATCATTATTTAGATTTGAAAGAAATGAAATAACATCAAATGTGTTCTCTACCTACAATGAAATTAAATTAGAAAACAATAGCAGAAAGTTATCTGAAACATCCCCAAATATTTGCAGATTAAAAAACATGCTTCTACAGCACTTAAGGTCAAAGAAGAAATCACAAGAGAAATTAGAAAATGCTTGAAATTGAGTGAAAAGGTAAGCACACATACCACATTTTGTAGGATACAGATAAAGCAGTGCTCACAAGAAACTAGAGTGTAAATACTTACATTTGAAAAAAGAAGGGTTTAAAATCAGTAATGTATGCTCTCTCAAAAATAAATAATAAAAAGAATAGTAACAGTGTAGTGGAAAATTTTTGTGAAAAAATTTGACAACCTAGATGAATTTGAAAGATACAAATTATTTAAACAAATCAGGAAGAAATGGACTATATGCACATACCTAAGTCAATTAAATAAGCTGAATTTGAAATGAAAACTTGTCCCCCTCCAAAAACCAAAAAAACAATTCTAGGCACAGGTGCGTTTTTTTGGTAAACTGTATCAGACAGCTAAGGAAGATACAAATCCTCCACAAATTCTTTCAGAAAATTATGTAAGATGGAAAACTTCCCAACTCATTTAATGAAGCCAGTATTATAACTTAAAAAAATATATATTACTAGAAAAGACACCCACAGATCAACACCACTTATGAAGATAGTATCAAAAATCTTTGATAAAATATTAGTAAAATTTAGTAGTGTATATGTAGAAAATGCTAAGGAATTCACAAAAGGAAACCAGGGAGTGAGTGTAGTATGTTTGCAGATTATAAGGTCAGTATGCTAATTCAATTCTATTTAAACTGGCCACGGAAGACTGCAACAGGCAACTTGTAAAATACCAGTTATAGCTGCATCAAAAAACATGAACAACTTA
>NW_027846509.1:0-262 GCF_054177405.1 Leptonychotes weddellii
AAGAATCTGACCTTCACGATGGCAGGCTGTTTGGGGAGCTTTCCTTCTCCAAAACTTTGCAGTAGCCGGGGCGCAGCACATCAGTGATAGGAGCATCTCCAGTCTTGTTTTGGGCAGCATTTACCCGTGTCTGCTCACTGCCCCAGGTCCACAGTTTGTCAAGGTCGACAGTTGGGCAGAAGCTCTGGTTCCTCTTTAAGTGGTAATGCCTCATACTAACTTTTCCAAAGTGACCTGGGTGATACTTGTCAAAGTTGATCCG
>NW_027846510.1:0-262 GCF_054177405.1 Leptonychotes weddellii
CCCCGTCTCCGCTGCCCTGCCACGACCCCCTTCACACAGAGGAAGCAGGCTCCCCGGACCCGGAGACAGCAGCTCCCTCCCGCGCAGAATGCCGGTGCGACACGGGGTGCGCGGCCAAGCCCCGACTTTGTGCAGAGCACGGGAGGTGATGAGCCCGGCACGGGGCAGATGGAGACCACTAGCACCGCGCATACAGGCAGTCAGCATCCCCAGCCATTCTCAGAAGGCTGTGTTATTTCTAAAAATAAATTAGGTAAAAAAA
>NW_027846511.1:0-262 GCF_054177405.1 Leptonychotes weddellii
GTAACTGCCATGGGGGGTTCCCTCAACTCCTAGCTCTGGGGATCCTCCCCCAGAGCTAGGGGCCATCAGGACCCTGAGAAGAGACACCCTCAGGCCCACCAGCCCAAACCACACCACGCCGATGGCTCATCTGCTTCTCTTCTGCATTCCTGTGTGCAGAAGGCTTGATGATGCCATCGAGGGAGTATTACTGTAATGGCGGCGAGTTCTTTGATTTTCTTCTCTGGCAGAGGTGTCATGAGTGATGACGGGTGTCCAACCA
>NW_027846512.1:0-262 GCF_054177405.1 Leptonychotes weddellii
CCAATATTTCATGGCAACCCTATTTATTAGAACATTTCAGAAGATCCATGAGGCCCTGGACATCACATAAAAATTTCTTGTATATACACATTTTGAAAAAGGAGACTGGCTATAGCTTTCTACCGGAATCTTAAATCTGTGATCTCCCAACAGTTAAACATTCACTAATGCAAAGAAATAATTCTTTTTTTTTTTTTTTGGTCATTATATGTATTTTTATTTTTAAATTTACATTCAGTACAATTCACTTTTTTTGGGGGGG
>NW_027846513.1:0-262 GCF_054177405.1 Leptonychotes weddellii
GCAGAGAGCAGCAATTTCAGCTGAGGTTTCCTTAGACCACTCAGCTTGTCATGCCAGTGAAGATCTCTTAGAACATCCAGCCCCAGCTCCAGCTGAACTAGTCCAGACCGGAAGAGCTGCCCAGTTAACCCACAGAATCATGAGAAATAATAAATGCTTGTTGTTTGAAGCCATTATGTTTGGGAGTGGTTGGTTATACACAGCAACAGCTAACTGATACGGGCTGGATCTTTTTTTTTTTTTTAAAGATTTTATTTATTTA
>NW_027846514.1:0-262 GCF_054177405.1 Leptonychotes weddellii
GATGAGGAAGTGAAGTGGATAAGGTCTGAGGATAGAAAAAGCAAAGGATTGGACTAGTTTCTTTTCATCTTTGCAAGAATTAACTTTTGGGGTGCCTGGGTGGCTCAGTCATTGGGCGTCTGCCTTCGGCTCAGGTCATGATCTCAGGGTCCTGGGATCGAGCCCCGCATCGGGCTCCCTGCTCAGTGGGAGGCCTGCTTCTCCCTCTCCCACTCCCCCTGCTTGTGTTCCTGCTGTTGCTGTCTCTCTCTCTGTCAAATAA
>NW_027846515.1:0-262 GCF_054177405.1 Leptonychotes weddellii
AAGGCTCCCTTAGTTAACTTGACCAAGGCCGCACAGCTAAAGGGTGGCAGATCTCTTGACCCCGAGGCAGGCCTAGCACACTCCAGTAGAGAGGCTCCAAATGGGGGTCTATGGGAACATTCCAAGGCTTTGCCAAGCCAGTGGAGGTATTTACCTAGTGTGATCAATGCCCACGCTGTGTTTATTGCAGCCACACTTGCCAAGCCCATAAAAGGGATTGTAAATCTGTGGCTTAAATTCACCTCCTCGGGTTTCAGCCCCT
>NW_027846516.1:0-262 GCF_054177405.1 Leptonychotes weddellii
CCTGCCCAGCGGCCTATGTGGGCTCCAAGGCCTGGCAACACAAACCCATAGACCCCAGGCAGGTGGGAGGGCGCCTGTAGAGGGCGGGGGAGCAGCTGCTCCTGGGGAGGGGTCCGGGGGGGGGGGTATGTGGGTCACCAGGGAGCCCATCGTTCATCTCTCATCACCCAGGGAAGCCCATGCTGTGAACACAGAAGAATGAGATCTCATCCCTGTCCCAAATGGGCCCCAGTCCCACCACGGAAACACAGAAAAGGAAGAA
>NW_027846517.1:0-262 GCF_054177405.1 Leptonychotes weddellii
AAGTCATCCCCTCCTGAGTTAGGGTGTCCCTAACCAAGCCAACCTCAGAGAGTGCAGAAATACGCCCATACCCCTGGGGCTGAAGGGAAGGTCAGTCCTCCCCCAAAGAGTAGGACCGAGAATGGACAAGAAGGAATGGGTTCCCAGAGAAAAATATGGGTGTAGTTTAAAAAGGCGAGATGGAGGAATGTTGACACGCAAGGCAATCAACAAGTCCTTCGAGGAGCCTAACTCTCTACCGTGATACTAAAATAGGATAATA
>NW_027846518.1:0-262 GCF_054177405.1 Leptonychotes weddellii
AATGATTACTTTTGACCTTCAAGTCCCATACCAAAAAAATGAACATAAACTTTCATGGTAGTCACTGAAAATGCAGATAATTTTAATTCCATTGCATTTTTCAGAATTCTCAATCGTAACCCTCTGACAACTGTTGAAGATTCGTATCTTTTTAAATTGCCGGCATTAAAATATTTGTAAGTATTACAACAATCTCATGACTCATGAGATGATTTCTGCTGTTTTTTAAAGATTAAGTATCTTGCATTTTGGTTAAAAAGTC
>NW_027846519.1:0-2110 GCF_054177405.1 Leptonychotes weddellii
GCATATCGATGGGTCTTGGTTTTTAATCCAGTCTGATAGCCTGTGTCTTTTGATTGGGAAATTTAGCCCATTTACATTCAGGGTAACTATTGAAAGATATGAATTTAGTGCCATTGTATTGCCTGTAAGGTGACTATTACCGTGTATTGTCTGTGTTCCTTTCTATGTTTCTATGTTACTTTTAGGCTCTGTCTTTGCTTAGAGAACCCCTTTCAATATTTCTTGTAGGGCTGGTTTCGTGTTTGCAAATTCTTTTAGTTTTTGTTTGTCCTGGAAGCTTTTTATCTCTCCTTCTATTTTCAATGACAGCCTAGATGGATATAGTATTCTTGTCTGCGTATTTTTCTCACTTAGTGCTCTGAATATATCATGGCAGTGCTTTCTGGCCTGCCAGGTCTCTGTGGATAGGTCTGTTGCCAGTCTAATGTTTCTACCATTGTAGGTTACAGACTTCTTGTCCCAAGCTGCTTTCAGGATTTCTCTTTGTCTCTGAGACTCGTAAGTTTTACTATTAGATGTTGGGGTGTTGACCTATTTTTATTGATTTTGAGGGTGGGGGTTCTCTGTGCCTCCTGGATTTTGTTGCCTGTTTCCTTCCCCAAACTAGGGAAGTTCTCTGCTATAATTTGCTCCAATATAGCTTCTGCCCCTCTCTCTCTTTCTTATTCTCGGATCACAATTATTCTAATGTTGTTTTGTCTTATGGTATCACTTATCTCTCGAATTCTGCCCTTGTGATCCAGTAGTTGTTTATCTCTCTTTTTCTCAGCTTCTTTATTTTCCATCATTTGGTCTTCTATATTACTGATTCTCTCTTCTGCCTCATTTATCCTAGCAGTTAGTTCCCCCATTTTTTATTGCATATCATTAATAGCCTTTTTGATTTTGACTTTGTTAGATTTTAATTCTTTTATTTCTCCAGAAAGGGTTTCTCTAATGTCTTCCATGCTTTTTTCAAGCCCAGGTAGTATCTTTAAAATTGTCATGCTGAACTCTAGTTCCTACATCTTACTAATGTCCATATTGATTAGGTCCCTGGCAGTCAGTACTGCCTCTTGTTTTGTTTTTTTTTTTTTGAGGTGATTTTTTCCTTCTTGTCATTTTGTTCAGAGGAGAATAGATGTTGAGAGAACAAAATGCTAACAGGTTAACAATGACTCCAGAAAAATATACACTAAAAAAATCAGAAGAGACCTGAAACCGGGGGAAAAGAAAGGGAAAGAAAGATAAAAGATAAAAGAAAAAAGAAGAAAAAGAAAAAGAAAAAACAGAACAAAACAGAATATGATCAGATATGATCAGGCTGGTGCATAGATCAGTGCCACACACTAGATTTTGGGCGTATTTTGGTCTGTTAGAGGAAAGTGCCTCCCAAAATTTTAAAGAAAGAAAAGCTTATATATGTACAAAAATAAGGGTAGGTACGATGAAGGGATGTAATATGACTGTGAAGATGAAAATTATGAAAGATTTTATAAAAGGAATTGATAAGATAAGAAGTTGGTTGGAAACAGAAAGAAGAGGATTTAAAAAAAAACGTGGGGGGAGAGAATGTGATCAGGCAGGAGACTAGAACAAAGCCATACACTAGAGATTTAGGGTATATTTTGGTCTGTTAGAAAAAACTGTATCCCAAAATTTTAAAGATAGAACAACTTATATATATATATACCAAAAATAAGGTTAAGTACTCTGAAGGGATAGAATATGACTCTAAAAATGAAAAATAAAAAAGATTTTTTAAAAAAGGGATTGATAAAGATGTTGGTTGAAAAAGGGAAAAAGAAAAAAAAAAAAAAGAAAGAAAAAGGGAAAAAGAAAAACTCAAAAGAAAAAGAAAAAAAGATAATTAAAAAAATTAATTTTGAAAGACTAAAGAATCATGGTGAAAAAACCATGAATTCTATGTGCAGTATTCCCCTAGCACTGGAGTTCGGCTGTTCTTGTTGATCGGTAAGCCTGGTCTCGGCTGGCTGTTCTTCCTGATCTTTTGGGGGAGGGGACTGTTGATGTGGTTCTCAAATGTCTTTGAGGGAGGCGGAATTGCCCTGCCCTTGCCTGGGCTGGGCTAAGTAATCTGCTCGGAATTGCTCTCGGGAGCTTTTTTTTT
>NW_027846520.1:0-262 GCF_054177405.1 Leptonychotes weddellii
ATGCCTAATTGGATATTGAATCAGTAAGTGTAAATAGAGCTTTTGATCTGTAATGCTTTTATACAAAGTTTTTTATTTTAATAATAAAACGTTTTATTCTAGCTTGTCTGGTTTTTTTTCTTTAATACTCATCCTTACTGGACTGAATTCTAATTTTTTCCTCATATTTAAACAAAAGACCATTTCTACCTTTTAAGTTTCTGAAGGTCAAGGGCCAGCTCTTTTGAATAGGACCTAGCTTGGTGATGTAAGCAACCAGTAG
>NW_027846521.1:0-262 GCF_054177405.1 Leptonychotes weddellii
CCTCTACATGTTTTGTTATATTTAAACCCAATATTTACCATTTTTTTGAGTGATTGTAGATGGTAATGTATTTTTAATTTTGGCATCTATGTGTTCATTGTTAGTCTATAGAAATATAATAGACTTTTGTGTGTTCACTCTGTATCCTCCAACATTGCCCAACACACATACTGATTCTAGTGGTTCTTTGTAGATTTTTCGGAATTATCTACATGGAAAATCACATAGTGTACAATAGGAAAGTTTCATTTTTTCCTTTCAA
>NW_027846522.1:0-262 GCF_054177405.1 Leptonychotes weddellii
AGTGAAGCTACTCCTGAGAAATCAAGGTTGATTGGACCAAAAATCAGAAATGATGCTGATTTAAAAAAAAAATGAGTCCCCATAAATCAGAAAGGAATATCTCAGTATACAGAGAGAAGCACACAGACAAAAATCTCTAGTGCACAAAGCAATGAATCCCTCAGGATCCCATATTTCAAGCAAACCACGAGAGGGTGAGGGAGAAAGCATGACAGCAACACTTGCAGCTCAAATCACTCCTGAAAGAATACATTTTTCTCTC
>NW_027846523.1:0-262 GCF_054177405.1 Leptonychotes weddellii
GCCCCGGCTGCCTCAGCGCAAGCCCTCCCCAACCTGGAAGTGGCGTCCCGGCGGGGCTGGCATTGGGGGCTGTCACAGGCCGGGCCACACGGTTGCCAGGTGGGTCCTTGCTTCCGGCCAGCCTGGAGCCCTGGGTGCAGGCCACGGTCTGTGCTGGGAAGGGAGGCCCTGGCTGAGGGGCTCCCGTGGGCAGAGGGGCTGCGACCTGCACGAGGGTGCTGCAGACCCACACCGCAGAGATCTAACGGCTTTAGTCAACCCC
>NW_027846524.1:0-262 GCF_054177405.1 Leptonychotes weddellii
GCTGTTACCCTGGAGAGAGAGCAGCCTGGACGGGCTGGGGGCCACCAGCAAGGTGAGGGGTGACTGGGGAGGAGGCTGGTGGGCAGGGGCCGGGAGTGCGGTCAGGACCACCTCCCATTCCTGGCTGCACCCCCAGTCTCCGTGCCCTCCACCCCAGGCTCTTCCTTTTTTATCCTGGATTTCCACCCCCTCCCTGACTTCCTTTGCCTCACTCCCTCTGGTTTCCCTCACCTTCTCTCCCTTCTTGACCTTTTGTCCTTAC
>NW_027846525.1:0-262 GCF_054177405.1 Leptonychotes weddellii
ATATATAAAATATTATATTATATATTATAATGTAATATAGTAACATTATAGAAATATATTAGTTACATATAAAACATTTTTGAGATATAATTCACACATCACTCCATTTAAAATGATCCATTTAGGTTCCTCAAAAAGTTGAAAATAGAGCTACCATATGATCCAGCAATTGCACTACTGGGTATTTACCCCAAAGATACAAAAGTAGGGATCCGAAGGGGTACGTGCACCCCGATGTTTATAGCAGCAATGTCCACAATAG
>NW_027846526.1:0-262 GCF_054177405.1 Leptonychotes weddellii
ATGCCTAATTGGATATTGAATCAGTAAGTGTAAATAGAGCTTTTGATCTGTAATGCTTTTATACAAAGTTTTTTATTTTAATAATAAAACGTTTTATTCTAGATTGTCTGGTTTTTTTTCTTTAATACTCATCCTTACTGGACTGAATTCTAATTTTTTCCTCATATTTAAACAAAAGACCATTTCTACCTTTTAAGTTTCTGAAGGTCAAGGGCCAGCTCTTTTGAATAGGACCTAGCTTGGTGATGTAAGCAACCAGTAG
>NW_027846527.1:0-262 GCF_054177405.1 Leptonychotes weddellii
GAAGGAAAAGGAAGCCAGTTATCTGCGTAACATACAAAAGGCGCAGAAACAGTAAGATAAGTCCTGTTAATATGTTACAGTGAATTTTTCCCTAGTACTTGCGACATCATAAATCTCAGAAAACCAAAACTTCATTTATTCTTGTTAAAAGTTGTGTCAGGACTTTAGGATATTTACTCATGACTTTATTTTAAAGGACAGTCAACTGGAATTTACTCGTTTCTTCTGAGATTTTTCCAACGACATTCTGTTTGCTCTTTAA
>NW_027846528.1:0-262 GCF_054177405.1 Leptonychotes weddellii
CAAAAAGCCTGGAATAAAGGTGACTGGGGGGCGCCTGGATGGCTCAGATGGTTGAGCGTCTGCCTTCGGCTCAGGTCATGATCCCGGGGTCCTGGGATCAAGTCCCGCATCGGGCTCCCTGCTCGGCAGGGAGCCTGCTTCTCCCTCTGCCTCTCTCTGTCTCTTATGAATAAATAAAATCTTTAAAAAAAAAAAAAAAGGTGACTGGGAATACAGAAAGGACTTCTCACTGAACCAAACTCGACCAAAATTCTTCTGAGAC
>NW_027846529.1:0-262 GCF_054177405.1 Leptonychotes weddellii
CGAAACCATACCGTGGTTTCTTGCAGCCTGACTCAGAGGGGAGCTGCAGGCCGCGCAGCCGCGGGGGTACTCACTGTAACGGGGGGAGGGTGAGCGGCTCTGCCGGCTGTACTGGCGCTCCCATTCCTCTCGCTCCTTCTCTCTGCGCTCCCGCTCCCTGCAGGGGAAAGGGACGGAGCCCAGGGGCAGCCGTGAGCACGCGCCAGAACACTGAACTCGAGAGTGCGGCTGGGTCGCCTGCCCAGAGCGGGTGCGTCCTACA
>NW_027846530.1:0-2109 GCF_054177405.1 Leptonychotes weddellii
TGGTTGGGGGAGCGGGCCCCAACCGCGTGGCCCCTGTGTCCTGGGGGGGTGGATGGGGCGGGCGGATGGGCCCCAACCGTGGGGCCCCTGTGTCCTGGGGGGGTTGGCAGGCCCCAACCGCCTGGCCCCTGTGTCCTGGGTGGTTGGGGGAGCGGGCCCCAACCGCGTGGCCCCTGTGTCCTGGGGGGGTGGATGGGGCAGGCGGACGGGCCCCAACCATGGGGCCCCTGTGTCCTGGGGGGACGGGGGTGGTCTGCAACGCTGTGTCCCTGGTGGGGGGTAGGTGCTGGGGCCTTGGCCTAGGCCTCTGCAGGCTCTGGAGCCCTGGGGCGCCTTGGGCGTGTTTCCTTTCAGTTTTTGGGTGGTTTCTTCCTGGGGAACAATTGGGGGAGGAGGCTGAGGTGCTGTCCTGAGTCCTGTGTGGTCTGGGCTAGGTCGCCGAGGCGGGCGTCCCTGGGCGTGGTCAGCCGGTGTGGCTCTCGGCTGCGTGCGTCTCCGTGTGGGGGAGGAGAGCGCACGGCCTTGGCCTGTTTGCCACTTAGGGTTGCTTTCGATTCCGTGAAGCAGGAGCTGCTCTGGGCTGTCTGCACAGAAGGAAGCTGAGCCTGTGTCCGTTCAGTGGCCATGGCCTGGCGCTGCCCACGAGGTGGGGGTAGCTGTGCGCTGGCGTGAGTGGGGGCTTCCCCTGTGGGCACTGGCCATCCCGCTCCCAGGGTGCGGCGGGGCCCTGAGGAGGGTGCCTTGTGCCTCAGTTTCCCCATCCAGGAGCTGGCCTGGCCCAGAGGTGGCCCTGCCGTCCCCGCTCCGTCTGGCTGCGGCGCCCGTGGGCCGACTGGTTCCCGGGGAGGCTGGACAGTCACTGGGGAGGGATCGAGTGGGGCCGAAATCGGAGGAGCTGCGGGTCAGTCTTGGGTTTCCTCCTCCCTCTGCCACGGGGTCTCTGTCGCCGCCAGACGGGAGCCGGTGTGGGTAACAGGAGCCGCCCCAGGAGGCCGGTGAGGGCTCGGTGTCCCTGGCAGACTCTCGCCGCCCTTCCTTGGGTCCCAGCTCGCCAACTCCAGGTCCTGATGTGGGAAAAGTGGAGAGGTTGTGGGAGAGGTCAGAGCAGAATGGGCACAGATGAGGGACTGACGGGGGGTGGGGGTCCCCCCGTTTGCTACGCGGGGGGCACACCCTTTAGGGAGAGAGGCTGGTGAGGCCTTCAGAGCGCGGGTCCCCAGAGATGCCCCGTGTGCTCATGTGGGAGGAAACGTGAGCGTGTGTGCATGTATCTGCGTGCACACGTCTGTGCAGTGTGAATGCACACGCGTGTCTAGCCAGCCGGGATTTTCCAGGCAGTGTTTCTGTTTTGCTGCCCCTCAGTAGCTGAGTGTTCCCTGGGACGTCCCCTCTTTTCTGGACCAAGTCAGATTTAAAGAAAACGTGCTGCACGTGGGGTCTCTGCCTAGTCTTGGGGACCAAGGGCCCTTTGAGTGGCAGTCGTGAGTTGCCGTGGTGGCCTTGGTTTAGGTTGGAAGGTGGCTGTGTTTTTCCAGTGTCCAAAACCTTCCTGACCCCTTCTCCCCAAAGGTCCCTGAGGTGTTTTCCAAGGGAACCATCCCTCTGGAAGCGTGGGGCAAGTGGAAGATGGGGGGGAGCCTCATGGGTTGTGCTGGTCGGTGGGGCGTGATGGGATGCACCTGGACGCGGCTGGACTTGGAACCCGAGGCCACGCTGCCCTCCAGCCACGAGGCTGCTCGTGGGGGTCGGCTGGTTTCGGGTCACACCTGGTGTCACAGGAGTGCTGGGTCAGGATGCTTCTGATGCTTTACGGTGAGGCTCTGTCCTTGAGGGGGGCCTCTTGGAGCGGTAAGCAGACCCAACTGCCTCTGCGGGCTGGACACGCCGCCTCCGGGGTGCTGGGCTCCGTGGATGCCACGCACACGTGGACGTCACTCGTGGGTGGACCCCGGCGTTAGGGAAGTCATGCCTCCATCCTGCATCAGGGACCCCAGAGCAGAGCAGACGTGTGACGTGGCCTTAACATACAGGGCCTTGTGTTTGGGGAGCGTGCTGGATGTGGGGGCAAAGGTAACCAGGCTTAATGTGCCGATGTGGAACTCGGGAAAG
>NW_027846531.1:0-262 GCF_054177405.1 Leptonychotes weddellii
AATGACAACCATGACAAATTCTGGTAAGGATGTGGAGAAACTGGATCATTTATACATTGCTGGTGGGAATGTAAAACCATACAGCCACTCTGGAAAAAAGGTAGGTTCTTAAAAAATGAAATATGTGATTATCATATAATCCAGCTATTGCGCTCTTGGGCATTTTCCCCCAGAGAAATGAAAACTTACGTTTACACAAAAACTTGTACATAAATATTCATAGAAGCTTTATTTGTAGCAGCCCAAATCTGGAATCATTACA
>NW_027846532.1:0-262 GCF_054177405.1 Leptonychotes weddellii
GTGCAGCGCCTCATTTGGATGTGTCTGGAGTCTTGGAAGCTTGACTACCCTACGTTCTCCTACAAATGGACCTTGAGAGAGCTTGTTTGGAGGTTCTAGCAGGGGAGCGCAGCTACTCGTATACCCTTGACCGAAGAACGGTCCTCCTCTATCGGGGAAGGTCGTCCTCTTCGACCGAGCGCGCAGCTTCGGGAGGGACGCACATGGAGCGGTGAGGGAGGAAGGGGACACCCGCCTAGCCAGCCAGATCAGCCGAATCAAC
>NW_027846533.1:0-262 GCF_054177405.1 Leptonychotes weddellii
ACCTGGAAAGCTCCACAGAAACAGGGACTCTTTCTGATTTTGTTCACCATTTGTGTCCCTCACGGTTGACATAGTGTTTGGGACATAGTCAGAATTCAGTACATTTCTGTCAAAAGAATAAATGAATGGTAAGAGTAACCGCTTATGCAAAAGACGGTTACCTCTGTGAGGGCTCTTTTTTTTTTTTTTTTTTTTTTTTGTGAGGGCTCATTTTTAAAGTCTGCACTTTACTTTCTAGAAAAGGAGTTACTTCGTTCATTGA
>NW_027846534.1:0-262 GCF_054177405.1 Leptonychotes weddellii
CATCTCAGGTATTTAGGGGATTCCAGAAGAGTCCTGCCTTAAAGAGGAGAGCTAAATTAGCCCAGAGTAAAGGTTACTAAAAAGCAATCCTACAAAAGCTTAAAAATAAGCCTGCAAAAGATGAAATTCAATCACTAGTAACTTACATGCCTGCTAAAACACTCTTTAAAGCAAGACAATAATATTCAGACACTCAGTATTAAATCTAACTGTCCAACCTACCAAAAAAAAAAAAATGTGCAAAGCAATAATGACCCATAAC
>NW_027846535.1:0-262 GCF_054177405.1 Leptonychotes weddellii
AGCTTCTGTCGCAAAAGTTCCTGGCAATAAATGCTTTGGCAGTGAGCTCCTCCTTCTTCTTCTTTTTTTTTTTTTTTTAAAGATTTTATTTATTTATTTGACAGAGAGAGACAGCGAGAGAGGGAACACAAGCCGGGGGAGTGGGAGAGGGAGAGGGAGAAGCAGGCTTCCCGCCGAGCAGGGAGCCCGATGCGGGGCTTGATCCCAGGACCCCAGGATCATGATCTGAGCCGAAAGCAGACGCTCAACGACTGAGCCACCC
>NW_027846536.1:0-262 GCF_054177405.1 Leptonychotes weddellii
CCAATTTAAGAAAACATAACAATCTTAAAACATGTATACTACTAACAATGGGGATTTATAAGTGAAGAGGCAGATAACTACGGAACTGAAGAAGAAATGTCCAAATCCATGATTATATACAGATATATCAAAGCCATAGTAAGTGGGAGAACAAGGAGACTAAATACTAAAAGATAAAAAATAGAAGTCGGTGGGGGGGCGGAGCAAGATGGCGGAGGAGTAGGAGACCTGGATTTCGTCTCCTCTCAGGAATTCAGCTGGA
>NW_027846537.1:0-262 GCF_054177405.1 Leptonychotes weddellii
AAAAATCAAATTCCTTAAATCATTTAAAATATTTGATTAATTAAATTAAAAATCAAAAGTGCAGGGGTGCCTGGGTGGCTCAGTTGGTTAAGCGTCTGCTTTCAGCTCAGGTCATAATCCCAGGGTCCTGGGATCGAGCCCCACATCAGGCTCCCTGCTCAATGGGGAGTCTGTTTCTCCCTCTCCCTCTGCCTGCTGCTCCCCCAGCTTGTGCTCTCTCTCTCTCTCTGTCAAATAAATAAATAAAATCTTTAAAAAAAAA
>NW_027846538.1:0-262 GCF_054177405.1 Leptonychotes weddellii
CTCTTCTGGATCTTGATTTCTAGTAAACTGAGGCTCAGATTGCATGAACAGTTTTTGACATCCATGTCACCCCATGGCTTTATACCTAGCTTCCAGTTAAGAAAACTAGCCTCTTTTTTAAAAAATTTTTTGTTATGTTAATCACCATACATTACATCATTAGTTTTTGATGTGGTGTTCCATGATTCATTGTTTGTGCGTAACACCCAGTGCTCCATGCAGAACGTGCCCTCTTTAATAACCATCACCAGGCTAACCCATC
>NW_027846539.1:0-262 GCF_054177405.1 Leptonychotes weddellii
AGCTCCCAGAGATGTCTATAGTGGATTTTCGTTCATTTGCCAAGTCAGGCACATTTGTGGGAATTTCTTATGTCACTCCTTCACATTTTGAAATATCGAATACAATGTAGATAAAATCAAGACAGTGCTTAATATAATCCTGGCCTAACAGTGTAAATCTTCGCATTTTCGATCTATCCAGTTAGATGTAACCCCATGTAGCCAAAGCCTCCTGTGCTTTTTTCTTTTTTAAAGTTTTTATTGCTTGCTTGTTTGCAAGCTC
>NW_027846540.1:0-262 GCF_054177405.1 Leptonychotes weddellii
AGAGATAGCGAGAGCAGGAACACAAGCAGGGGGAGTGGGAGAGGGAGAAGCAGGCCTCCCACTGAGCAGGGAGCCCGATGTGGGGCTCGATCCCAGGACCCTGGGATCATGACCTGAACTGAAGGCAGACGCTTAACGACTGAGCCACCCAGGCGCCCCTTCACCTAATTCCTGATGCTTTGATATTATGTGCACCAAGCGACCTTCTGATAACTTTAGCTTCCCAAGAAGATTTTTTTTCTTTCATAGGGACTCTTCCAAC
>NW_027846541.1:0-2109 GCF_054177405.1 Leptonychotes weddellii
GAACCATGAGAGACTATGGATTCTGAAAAACAAACTGAGGGTTCTAGAGGGGAGGGGAGTGGGGGGATGGGTTAGCCTGGTGATGGGTATTAGAGGGCACATTCTGCAAGGAGCACTGGGTGTTATACGCAAACAATGAATCATGGAACACTACATCAAAAACTAATGATGTATGGTGATTAACATAACATAATAAAAAAAATCAGGGGGAAAAAAAAAAGAATCCTAGAGGAGAACACAGGCAGCAACCTCTGTGACCTTGGCCGCAGCCACTTCTTGCTAGACATGTCTCCAAAGGCAAGGGAAACAAAGGCAAAAATGAACTATTGGGACTTCATCAAGATAAAAACTTTTGCACAGCAAAGGAAACAGTCGACAAAACCAAAAAAGACAACTCACAGAATGGGAGAAGATATTTGGAAATGTCTTATCAGATAAAGGGATAGTATCCAAAAGTCTATAAAGAACTTAACAAACTCAACACCCAAAGAACAAATAATCCAGTCAAGAAACGGGCAGAAGACATGAACAGACATTTCTGCAAAGACCTCCAAATGGACAACAGACACATGAAAAAATGCTCAAAATCACGCGGCATCAGAGAAATACAAATCAAAACCTCAATGAGATACCACTTCACACTGGTCAGAATGGCTAAAACTAACAAGTCAGGAAATGACAGATGTTGGTGAGGATGTGGAGAAAAGGGAACCCTCTTGCACAGCTGGTGGGAATGCAAGCTGGTGCAGCCACTCTGGGAAACAGTATGGAGGGTCCTCAAAAAGTTAAAAATAGAGCTACCCTACGACCCAGCAATTGCACTACTAGGTATTTAGCCCAAAGATACAAATGTAGTCATCTGAAGGGGCACCTGCACCCCAATGTTTATAGCAGCAATGTCCACAATAGCCAAACTATGGAAAGAGCCTAGATGTCCATCGACAGATGAACAGATAAAGATGTGGTGTATACATATACGATGGAATATTACTCAACCATCCAAAAAAATGAAATCTTGCCATTTGCAACAACATGGATGGAACTAGAGGGTATTATGCTAAGCAAAGTAAGTCAATCAGAGAAAGACAATCATCATGATTTTACTCATGTGGGATTTAAGAAACAAAAGAGAGGATCATAGGGGAAGGGAAGGAAAAATAAAACAAGATGAAATCAGGGAAACAAACCATAAGAGACTCAATCATAGGAAACAAACTGAAGGTTGCTGGAGGGGAGACAGGTGGGGGGATGGGGTAATTGGGTGATGGACATTAAGGAGGGAATGTGATGTGATGAGCACTGGGTGTTATATACAACTGATGAATGACTGAACTCTACCTTTGAAACCAGTAATACACTATATGTTAATTGAATTTAAATAAAATAAAATAAAAATAAAAAAGCAAAAAAAATACTGAGCCTTCTTTAGGCTGTATTTATATAGGCATATATTAACATGTTTCAAAAATAATATGAAATTCTTAAAATTCTGATTATGTTCTAGTATAATGTTATCAGTCATCATTTTAAAACGTACATCACGGGGACACCTGAGTGGCTCAGTCGGTTAAGCATCTGCCTGCATCTCCTTCGGCTCAGGTCATGATCCTGGGGTCCTGGGATCGAGTTCCACATCAGGCTTCTTGCTTAGCAGGGAGCCTGCTTGTCCCTCTGTTGGCAGCTACCCCTGCTTGTGCTCTCACTCTCTCTCTCTGACAAATAAATAAATAAAATCTTTTTAAAAAATAAAATAGGGATGCCTGGGTGGCTCAGTCATTAAGTGCCTGCCTTCGGCTCAGGTCATGATCCCAGGGTCCAAGGACTGAGTCCCGCATTGGGCTCCCTGCTCAGCGGGAAGCCTGCTTCTCCCTCTGCCTGCTGCTCCCCCTGTTTGTGCTCTGACAAATAAATAAATAAAATCTTTAAAAATAGGGCGCCTGGGTGGCTCAGATGGTTGGGCGTCTGCCTTTGGCTCAGGTCATGATCCCGGGGTCCTGGGATCAAGTCCCGCGTCGGGCTCCCTGCTGGGCGGGAGGCCTGCTTCTCCCTCTGCCTCTGCGTCTCTCTCTCTCTCTCTCTCTGACTCTCATGAATAAATAAATAAAATAT
>NW_027846542.1:0-262 GCF_054177405.1 Leptonychotes weddellii
AGCCCTGGAGCAGGAATCAGAAGAGCTGGGCTCTAGTGTGGCCAGAGTGGAGGCTTCAAGTCGGGAACAACAGAGGCAAAGGCTGCAGGGGTGGGAAAATGTCAGGTCTCTTCTCTTGAAAGCTGGATAAGGCTATCCAGTCACATTTGACAAACAATGGTTCTGGCTCCAGTAGTGGCTTTGAACTAGGAGAAGGCTCGTCCCCAGTTAAGTCCATCAGAACTGGGCCAGACTGTCTAAAACTTCATGCTGGGTAATGTCC
>NW_027846543.1:0-262 GCF_054177405.1 Leptonychotes weddellii
AAAGGGCTTTACTCAGTGTCAGTGGAAAGTCGCTGCCTCCCTCAGCCAGGCTGAGGAACCACCGCCCGAAAACACAAAGGGAAGACATCCTCCGGAGCATTCCAGAAGACAGAGTGAAGCATCCTTACACCTTCAGGATGAGATGACTATTCAGGTGAATCGCTAGACTGGGAGGCACCTGGGCTCTTCTCTTTGAGGCCCACGGTGTTCCGGAGACATTGAGAGGAAGCTTGTCTGAGGGCCCATTGAAACAAGACGATGA
>NW_027846544.1:0-262 GCF_054177405.1 Leptonychotes weddellii
GCCTGGGTGGCTCAGTTGGTTAAGTGACTGCCTTCGGCTCAGGTCATGATCCTGGAGTCCCGAGATCGAGTCCTGCATCGGGCTCCCGGCTCGGCAGGGAGTCTGCTTCTCCCTCTGACCCTCCTCCCTCTCATGCTCTCTGTCTCTCATTCTCTCTGTCTCAAATAAATAAATAAAATCTTTAAAAAAAAAAAAAAAAGAAGGGATAGTTTGTGTAAAACCTTTTTTTTTTTTTTTACTACTATCGCCCTGGTTTTCAAAA
>NW_027846545.1:0-262 GCF_054177405.1 Leptonychotes weddellii
ACTCCCTGCCGAGCAGGGAGCCCGATGCGGGACTCTATCCAGGGACTCCAGGATCATGACCTGAGCCGAAGGCAGTCGCTTAACCAACTGAGCCACCCAGGCGCCCCTTCAGTATAGTTTTTTATTCCCTGGATATTTTTTTAAGTTTATCTTTTATTTCTTGGGAGATAACTCTAGATAACATTAACTATACCTCTTAATATTGTTTTATATTCTTTCTGAATTTACATTTCTTGGCTTTTGTTTCATCCATCTCTCACGG
>NW_027846546.1:0-262 GCF_054177405.1 Leptonychotes weddellii
GCGTGACTCCGCCACTCGGGGTTTCCACCCCCAGGGGTTGCAGTTCACCAGCGAGACCCCAGCGCACCGGGTTTCCCTCTCGGAGGCTGCAGTTTGCGTGCGCGTGACCGTCGCTCCGGGTTTCTGTCTGGGCAGCTGCGGTTCATGTGCGCGCGACCCCGCCCGTCTGGTCCTCCACCCTGGGGGCTGCCCTAAAGTCTCTTCCCGACGTTACCGGTCTGCGAGTCTGTGCCCCGTCTGCAGCACGCGAGGCTGTCACTCA
>NW_027846547.1:0-262 GCF_054177405.1 Leptonychotes weddellii
AGTCCATGGCAGTCACCATCTATTTTTTGTCTCTATAAATATTACTACTCTAGGTATCTGATATATGGAATGATTTTTTTAAATGCCTTTGATCACATTCAGGACCTTCCTTCCATTCATAGTTTCTTGAAATTTTTGTTTTTTTTAATCGTGAAAGTCTGTTAGAATATGCCAAATGGGGGCGCCTGGGTGGCTCAGTTGGTTAAGCATCTGCCTTCGGCTCAGGTCATGATCTCAGGGTCCTGGGATCGAGTCCCGCATC
>NW_027846548.1:0-262 GCF_054177405.1 Leptonychotes weddellii
GCAGAGAGCAGCAATTTCAGCTGAGGTTTCCTTAGACCACTCAGCTTGTCATGCCAGTGAAGCTCTCTTAGAACATCCAGCCCCAGCTCCAGCTGAACTAGTCCAGACCGGAAGAGCTGCCCAGTTAACCCACAGAATCATGAGAAATAATAAATGCTTGTTGTTTGAAGCCATTATGTTTGGGAGTGGTTGGTTATACACAGCAACAGCTAACTGATACGGGCTGGATCTTTTTTTTTTTTTTAAAGATTTTATTTATTTA
>NW_027846549.1:0-262 GCF_054177405.1 Leptonychotes weddellii
GCAGGATTCACACCCAAGGATTCACCCTCTGAGGACCAAGCTGGCTCATCCCCAGCACCACTAGCTCCAAGCTCATTTTCCCAGTATGGAGACCCTGGAGTGGATAAGGAGGGCCACGTAGAACCCCAGCCCACACAATGCTGACCTCGGTCTACAGACGCCTCCCCTGCAAGGCCCCAGATGCTGCAGGACAAAGGACACAGAGGCCACACAAACTCCTGGCCGGGCTTAGAGGAGGTGGTGGCAGGCAGATGATGCTGAC
>NW_027846550.1:0-262 GCF_054177405.1 Leptonychotes weddellii
AGAGTGAAGGGGCCCAGCTCCAGAGGCCACAGTGAGGTGTGACCATCACAGTGAGGCCAGCTCATAAGGATAAGGGCCAGATAAGGACCACTAAGCCACTGCCCAGCAGAGCCAGCCACCCTTGACAATGGCCCTTGGTGCAGACAACTCCCCATTAGAAAGAGGGATGACAGGTGGGGAAAGGTGGAAAATCTTGCACAGAGTTTAAACTCTGAATTCACCATGTTGAAATATGGAATTGCCGAATTACCTTCAACCTAAC
>NW_027846551.1:0-262 GCF_054177405.1 Leptonychotes weddellii
GCCCCCAGAATTTTGTATTTTAGAAAAAAGTTAGAAGGTAATGTCTTTCGTGGGGTGAAGTTGGGGGGGCCTCCTGGCCTCACCCATTCGGCACAGCCCCACCCGCATCATGTCCCATCCAGCTAACAGAAGCACCCCTGCTCCCACCCAGCAAGGTACACGCACATAGTTCCAGTTCAACTCCCATTTTATTTTATTTTTTTTTTTTTTTTAAAGATTTTATTTATTTATTTGACACACAGAGAGAAAGCACAAGTAGGCA
>NW_027846552.1:0-13340 GCF_054177405.1 Leptonychotes weddellii
CCCCACCCCTGCCCTGCCTCCGGAGCGGACTGGCTAATGTCAGATGAGCAGGGTCAGGGTCAGGGCCAGGCGGGTCGGCCACACCGCCCGCGGCTGACTCACCGCTCCTTCCGGAGCAGCTCCTGGCTGATGAGGACCAGCTGGCCTGAGGCGTCGTGGGTCTTTCGGGACATGGCTTCCAGCTCTGCCTCCAAGCGCCGCTTCTCCTTCTGGAGGGCATCCACCTTCTTTTCTCCCGTCTTGCACTTTGTCTCCAGTGCTGAGGGTCAGCCGTCAGGGAAAGCAGAGAGAGAGGGTCAGGCCCTCCATGGGAATCTGTCCCCGCTAGGGGGGAGCCAAGGCCTGGGCAGGGAGCTGGTTTTCTCAGGGGACCATGGTGACACACCCCACTGACCGGGTCTCTCTTGTCCTGCAGAGCCAGGCAGCAAAGGGCCAAGAGAACAGCTACACAGAGCAGGCCACATCCCCAAGCACATCAACACAGGCCCTTTGGTGTCGGGGGGGAAGCAGGCCACCCTTCCCGAGACAGGCCCCGGGCGTTGACAGTGTCCTAGGCAAGGGAAAGCTAAATCTTCACCTTAGCTTTGGAGAGGTCTGAGGTCAACTGCCCTTTGCGGGGACCAATGAGGCCACGTGAACATGATGGGAACTAGACAGAAGTGGGGGTAGACAAGAAGCAGGACCAGTTCCCAGAATCACAAATTCCACACCCGTGCCTCTCCCCAGGCTCCTCCTGTCCTTATGTCCCCCGTGTCTTGCTCCCTGCTGTGGCCAGCGTCCTCCCCGCCCCCCCAAGTCTGAAAGCTTGGTATTTCATCTAGAAAGGAGCCGGGGGCACATACACTCTATCTGTGTGACCTATGAAAAAGTCAAGGCGAGAGATGGGGCGCCTGGGTGGCTCCTGGGATCGAGCCCCATGTCGGGTTCCCTGTTCAGCGGGGAGCCTGCTTTTCCTTCTCCCTCTGCTGCTCCCCCCTGCTTGTGCTCTCTCTCTCTCTCTCTCAAATAAATAAATAAATAAAAATGTTTAAAAAGAAGTCAAGACGAGAGAGAAAGCTGATGGAACTTCAGAACACAGAGAACATAGAATTGGCTCTGGGGGAAGAAGGCAGCTGGGGTCCTCGATCATCTTACAGAAGATGTGGGGGCCACACTCTCCCACTCTCCGATGCTGAGGTGGAAGTCCATGCAGGTGGACTGGCCCACGTCACCCTCTCAAGGTAGAGTGGGAGAGGGCATGTGGACCCAGGAGCCAACCCAGTCCATGCCCCCCTAGCTAGCTCGAGGCCCCCATGAAAGCCCCCCGCATCTGCCCTGCGGGCGGGAGACTTACCACTTACTTGGGCCCTGAGCATCTCGGTCTGGGACATCAAGGCTGTCACCTCTTTGTCCCTCTTGTTCAGCTTGTCCTGCAGGCCTAAGGGAAAATGGAGAGACAAGGGGCCATAATGTTCCAGGAGCAGCGGGTGAGGGTGTGGCCCTCCCACAGGAAGCCCAAAACGAGGCCACACTGGCCTCCAGGGTCCAAATCCTTCCCCACACCACTGGGTGACCCACTCTGAAGAAGAGACTCCCAACACCACGTGGTCTTGGGCCATTTAACTCTTGGAGTCTCAGTTTACCTGCATGAAAAATGGGGATAATAATGGTGCTCATGTCACACAGCTGTGTGTGTTTGTGTTCAAGAGCCTCAGAACAGTCCTAAAAAGGATAATCTACGGAAAGTGCTAGAAACACATTGTTTCCATAAGTTACTTCATAAACGTACATATGATACCCATAAAAATACCAACAAGATTTTCGCTCTTACGGAACTACCTTAGCTGATTCTAAAATCACTTGGAAAATAAGCAAGACTAGCCGAGAGAGTCTGGCAAATGCTTCTTCAGTGAGTTAAACACAGAACATACGGGCACACCCCCGAGAACTGCAACAGGGACTGGAGATGTGCCTCCTCGTGCATGTTTATAGCAACACCACTCACAATAGCCGAAAGGTGGAAACAGACCAGTTTTCCATCAACAGGTGGAGGAAGAATAAAATGTGGGCACGTGATGGAATATTACTTGGCCATAGACAGGAACAGAGCAGCGATACGCGCTACGTGAGCGAACCTCGCGTACAGTATGCTAAGTAAAAGAGGTCAGACGTGAAAGGCCACCTATGGTATGATGCCATTTGATTTAAGTGGCCAAAATGGGCAAATCCATACACAGAAAGCAGACCAGTGCTTGTCAGCGGCTGGGGGGAGGGGAGCCGGCCGGGGGAGGGACTGACAATGGGCATGGGGTTTCCTTCTGGGGAGATGAACATGTTCTGGAACTAGACAGAGGTCGTGGTGGCAGAACACGGTGAACATACTAAATGCCCCCCGCCCCGAATTATTCACTTTAAAACAGTTAATTTTATGTTAATGTTGCATCAGTTAAAAAAAAAAAAGAAGAGTCAAAAGAATTTTGAAAACGCAGAGCAGGAAGGACTAGTCCTGCAGTGATTAAAATATAAATAAAGCTTAGGGGCACCTGGTGGCTCAGTCAGTTAAGCGTCTGCCTTCGGCTCAGGTCATGATCCTGGGGTCCTGGGATTGAGTCCTGCATCGGGCTCCCTGCTCAGCCCCTCTGCCCCTCCCGCTCCTTGTGCTCTCTTTCTCTCAATGAATAAAAAATGTTTTTTTTAGATTTTATTTATTTATTTGACAGAGAGAAAGCGAGAGCACAAGCAAGGGGAGTGAGGCAGAGGGAGAAGCAGGCCTCCCACCGAGCAGGGAGAGCCCGATGGGGGGCTCGATCCCAGGACCCTGGGATCATGACCTGAGCCGAAGGCAGACGCTCAACTGACTGAGCCACCCAGGCGCCCCTCAACGAATAAAATCTTTAAAAAAAATAAAAAATAAAAATAAAAATCTACATGGCAGGGGTGCCTGGGTGGCTCAGTCGGTTAAGTGTCTGACTCTTGATTTTCGGCTCAGGCGTGATCTCCGGGTCGTGAGATTGAGCCCTGCGTCAGGCTCCCTGCTGAGCGCAGAGTCTGCTTGTCCCTTTCCCTCCCCCTCTGCCCCTCCACTCGCTCTCTTTCTCTCTCTCTCTCTAAAATAAATAAAATCTTTAAATCTGCATGGCACACACGACCGTAAGAAAAGTCAAAAGACAAACCACAAATGGGGAAGAAAATGTCTGCAATGTCATATATAAAGAGTTTCTAAAAACCAACAAAAAGGAAACAACCTACTAGGAAAAAAATGAGCAAAAGATGCAAGTAGAACACTGGACATGAAGAAAGAGAAAGGCAAGTTGAAGTTGCACCAGATAACATCTTTCACCGCTGAGACTGGCAAAGATCACAAAGTGTGATGAAATATCTTGCTGGCGAGGCTTGTGGGGAAATACACTTTCAACCACAGCTGGTGGGAGTTAAAGTTGTTTGAGCCCCAAAGAGGAGAAGGTAATTTACTGAGGCAGTGTTTGTAATAGACAAAGGCTGGAAACAACCCACAATCCATCAGTAGGAAACTGGCTAAACACACGACAGGAGCTCCACATAAAGGATTATTCTGCATCGTGGAAGAGAATGTACTGATAAGGAACAGACTGGAACAGTCTCCAAGAGGCATTGTGAAATGGAGAAGAGAAAGGGGCGGAACAGCATGGGAGGCGTGACTGTGCTACCTAGGTGTTTGTGCATAAACAGCTCTGGAAAGGAACCCTAAGTCGGCCAACACCGTGCCTTTAGGGAGGGAACTCAGGCAACAGGGCACCTTTTGCCGGACGTTGCCCTTTCACCCACTGGAAGTTTATACCTATTTAAAAAATAAAGTTAAAGCCAAGCAAGTGACAAGGGGCTTAGCCCAGTGCCTGGCACTTCATAAACCCGAGAGCCCAGGGTCCCGACCAGCCCCGCGGCCACTCACCCTCTATAGTCTCCTTCATCCTGACCTTCTCCCCTGAAATGTCGTTGGACTCAATCATCTGAAAGAAGAGCCTGGTAAGGGGGACGCTCGGCCCCTGCCCCTGCCCCTGCCCCCCGCCCCAGCCTGCCGAGCCAGCACCCCTCACCCCCATACAGGCTGGCTCTCAAGGACTCGATACGGGGGCAAGGAGCACAGATGCTCTCCATCCTGCCCCCCTGACAACAGAGGACCCTCTCCCCCCCTTCCTGCTCCCAGTGTCTCCGAAGGCTGTTTGGGCAGCTACCCCGAGAACGCCTCCCACCCCTTTCTTTGTTGAAAACGTCTATTATATTAAACAGATGTCTCTTTCCCTGGGACGCCCACAGAGATTAGTCCTGAAAATCTGTTTCCATCATCATCCAGAGGCAAAATCCCCGCCTTGGTTTCTCATCCACAAAACAAGCATCGGCTGCCATAGGGCAGTTCCCGGAGCGACTTCAAGAAATGCTACTTCCTCTCCCTCCAAGACTTCTTTTTAATAATAAACCCAGAAGCCAAAGAAGAAAAGATCAATTAAGAAAAAAAAAAATCTGGATGGCAAACATCAGTAGGCTCCCCACGGCTCCTTGGAAAAAGTGTCCCGCCTCCTGCCCAAGCTGGCTGTCCTCTGGGCCTGCAGTTCGCCAGTCTAACACTGTGGGGCAGCACAGAGCTGAGCAGGCAGTCACCTCCATCAACCCGCCCCTCATACTTCTGTTCATACATCCCAAGCCCCCTTTTTAAGTCTCAGCCAGTTGCCCCTGCACCTAAACCTCTGCATCCGGGAGTCATGTGGGTCCAGACCGAGGCTCCATGTGTGTGGCAATTGAGAGACGGGCCTTCCTGAGGTCACTGCCCTCTCCTTGGCCTAAGGTCTGTGATTGAGGGGAAGGGGGGCATCCTGTAGAACCACAGCAGTCCAAAGCCTCCTCTGCTAAGGGACTCCCCATGCTCTGAGCAGCCAAGCGGGTTGCATGCACACAAGCGACCTCTCCCCTCTGCCCAGGATCCCGGGAAAGCCCTTGCTAAAAATGGTCCCTCCCGGGGCGCCTGGGTGGCTCAGTTGGTTAAGCGACTGCCTTCGGCTCAGGTCATGATCCCAGAGTCCCGGGATCGAGTCCCGCATCGGGCTCCCTGCTCAGCGGGGAGCCTGCTTCTCCCTCTCCCACTCCCCCTGCTTGTGTTCCCTCTCTCGCCATCTCTCTCTGTCAAATAAATAAAATCTTTAAAAAAAAAAAAAAAGGTCCCTCCCTCGGAGAAGGGGGCAGAAAGGCTGCCACAGTGGGACGCAAGGGGGGACATCGGCAGAGCTCCTTCTACAAAAAAGGCACCTGTCCTTGAAACTCCTGGAAGTTATTCTAGTGTAAATGCTCAAGGGGAATTGGACGCCCAGGAAGGCCCAGGGCCTGTATACAGGCAATGATCACGCTGCTCGCTGTCCTTCATCTAGGATTTGACTCATGTCATCCTGGGCACCCTCATTCGGCCCTCCAGGAGTGGAGCTGGGCTTGACCTCTCCCGCTGGTGGGCAGGAAACCCTGGGAGAGTTTCTGCCTCAGTCTTGCTTTGCTCATCTGTGAGACAGAGCCAACACCGACCTTGCAAGGGTTAAGGTAAGAAAAGGCAACGTAGGTCCGTGCACAAGGGTTTGGTGGTCAGAGCTACTCAAAAGGCCCTTCCTGGCTGGTGTGGACACAGCCCACACCACCCGAGGCCTGGGCCTCCCCAGCGTGCTGAGCTGAAGAAAGCCGAGCTGGATGTTTGGAGGACTTCTAGATTTGGACCAGAACTGATACTGTAGCAACAGACGCTCTAGAACTATGCCCCTCCAGCCTCCCAGCGCCCACTCGGGCGACCCCCCGACTCTGGCCGTTGGTTGTTGCTCAGTCTCAGCAGGACTGGCAAAAGGGGGCTGCCCTCAGGTCACCTAGGTTGGCGCTTGTGTTGGAGGTGTGGGACCCCCCCCGCCCCGGGGACAGGCAGGGCTTGCCCTCCACGCCACGCGAGCCCCATGGAGCTCCTGGTGCTGGCGCCCTGGGGAGGTCCAGGAGCCTGCCCAGTGGGACACGTCTGGGAGAAGCGGGGGCCTGGGGATTGGGAGGAAGCCTGTGCCCTGTGCTGAGGGACGCATCTCTCCAGGCCCGGGCTGTGGGGACCCAACTAGGTCAGCTCTGACCACCTTGGGTCCCACGGCCACCCTGCCCTACCGATGGAGGAATGAGGGGGGCCCTCTGTTCTCGCATGGGCCTGGCTGGGACGAAGGGGTCCGCCGACACTGGGGAGCCCGTCCCCGCACCTCCCCGCAGGAGAGGTGGCCGCCTACGTTGCCGTGCTGGGACAAGCACAGGGACTCAACGGCCTGCAGTCTGTTTTCGGCCACCAGAAGCCTCTCCCGCAGCCTCTCGGCCTCCTGCTTGCTCTGGGCTTCCGACCGCTGCAGCAGCTCGTGGTCCAGCATCTTCTTCTCAGCCAGGGAGATCTGCTCCTTGAGGAACTCGATGGCCTGCGCTTGGCCCCGATACTCCACGTCCAGCTTCTCCAGCTCGTGCACCCGCAGCTCGGCGTCGCGGCGCTGGTCCTGGGCCTCCTGCAGCTGCAGACGGTGCTGGCTGGCCTGCATCTCCAGCTGGGCCCGCCAGTTCTTCTGCAGCCCGGCCACCTCCTCCTGGGCCTCCTGCAGCTTCTGCCGCAGCCCCTCCTTCTCCTTGACGTGCATGGCGGTCTCGATGTCGTGCTTGGCCCGCAGGTTGCCCAGCTCCAGCTGGTGCTCCATCTTGATGCCCTCCATCACGGCCTTCAGCTCCCCGATCTCCTTCTGCTGGGCACCCGGGCCCGAGTTCAGGGTGGCCTTGAGGTCCTCCAGGGACTTCTGGTGGTCCGAGGCCAGCGAGTCCAGCTTGGACTTCCAGTTGTCCATGAGCCCCATGTTCTCGCTGGTGGCCTGCTGGACCTTGGCCTTGAGGTCCACCACCTCCTGGGCGTACTTCTCGTTGGCCGCCCGGAGCTTCTCCACCTCCGCCTGGTAGGCCCGCAGCGCCTTCTCGTACTTGTCCCGCAGCGCGCCGCTCTCCCTCTGGCGCTCCTTGCTGGCCGTCAGCAGCCGCTCCCGCAGCCGCAGGGTCTCGGCGGCCTCGGGGTGCTCGGCGGGCGGGGGGCCCGAGTGCAGCAGGCACTGCTGCAACTCCTCGATCTCGCCACGCCGAAGGTGCAGTTCCTCCTCCAGCTGCAGCACACGCGACTTCTCGGCCACCGTGGTCAGCTACCGGGGAGAGAGGGCGACGCGGGTCAGCGGGCCGGCGGGCCGGCAGGGGGCCGCGGCCGGGGGTGGGGGTGGTGGGGGCGGTTCGCGGAAGGGAAGGGTGCCCACCCCACCCAGGTGCCGCCTGTCCTTGGCCGCCCGGCCCGCCACAGCCTCCCGAGACACTCCCCTGGCTTGTAGCCTGGCGATGCAGGGACTCGATGGTCCCTGCGGCCCTGTGTGGCTTGGGACAAATCGGTGGTTAAAAGAAACCACCTGTTTGAGGGCCTGGCTTTCTTTAGGCGGGGAATTTTGCATTATCTGGCTCGGGGAGGGGCCCCAGCCGGAATGGGTCGATTCACTAGAAGGGCTGTCTGGAGGGGATGGCCGGAGAAAGGCCTGGTTTAATGCCGAAGGCAGAACAAAATTAATGCTCCCAGACCCGCCTCCTGATGGATAACTGAGATCAGAGGCTCCATCCTCCGAAAACCCACCTGGATCACGACAATCACGGCTGTATTTGGAAACAATACAAGTTTTAAATCTTTTCCTAACTTAAAAAAAAAAAAATTTGTTTCTGAAGGTGACCTTTAGTTCCTTAAGTCTGTTTTTGTCTTTATAATCAGGTTGAACCCCAGATCAAGGTGCCTCACGGCGGAGGGCTCCCGCCTGTCACCCCTGACCGGGTCGGTTTCTGCAAGCAGCGTCCGTGCACACGCGTGCGTCCCGCACAAGCACACACGGTCACCCCACAACGGCCAGTGTGTGCAGAGGGACCCCTGTGGGTCTCCAGACACGCACACACATGCACATGTTCGCTCGTGTGCTGAGGCCGACCTGCAGAAACGGACCGTGGCTCGCCCCAGCCCCCACCCTGCTCAGATGGTCTGAACCAATCACCGCGAGCCCGCTGTTGAGCTCCATGGTCAGAACTGCAGCTGGGCTGGGCGGGCCAGGTGCGGGGATGTGTGCACCTCCACGGGGGGCCGGCCCCGGGGCAGGCGTGGGGGGCGCGGAGGGCCAGCCCGGCCCAGAACCTGGCCCTGGGACTTGGTGGGACCTCACCCCCAGCAGAGCTTTCTCTGATCTATTGTAGCTCAACAGCCCCACCCCTGGGTTGACACAGAGTCTCATGCCCTAGGGACACCCCCACGGCCCCCAAAGCCCCAGGTCCTTCAGGCTAGCCCCTCCCGCCACCAGAATGAAGCCCCCCTAAGTTAGAGAAGCCTGGATCTGTGGTCCCCCGCCGACCTCCCGCCTTCCTCAGCCTCCCCAGCCTGGGGAGAAGGGAGCTGTGGATGGGTTGTCACCGCGCCTGCCCATATATAAGGGGCAAACCGTTCCCAAGAGGCCCCCCATTTCTGAACATGACAAAGCCTTGTGTTGGCAGTGCATGGGGACGGAGGGCGGGGGAGGGCCTCGCAGGACATTCCCAGCCGGTGGGACCATGAGCTGGGGTGCAGTCCCGAAGACCCCCTCCTCGCCAACAAGCGTCACGTGGCAGTGGAGTGGAAGCGTCCCTAAACCTCGACTTCCCTCCTAGAAGGGGCGCAAAAAAGGCGAAACACAACGAGGATAGCAGCCAAAGACAGAGAAAATAATAAAACAGAGAAGCCGGAGGAGGCGCCGGCGGCCGAGGCGGGGTTACCCTGTTGTCCGCTAATTCTCGGAGCAGCCGCTCGGCCTGCGCCTTCTCCAGTAGCAGGCTCTGCTCCAGCTCCCCGATGCGTGCGTGCTCCAGCTGCGTCTGGGTCTGGTCCACCCGGGGCGGGTGGGGAGGCGGGCCAGGGGAGAGGAGTGCGGGGCAGAGGAAGCCGGAGGGAGAGAGAGAGAGACAGAGAGAGACAGAGAGAGAGAGAGAGAGAGAGGCGGCGTCAACTTCCGTGAGCAAGACAGGAGAGCAGGTCAAGGACAGGAGGTGGCTCGGGGACAGAGGAGGTCTGGGGAGGTGGGCCGGGCTGGGCCCTCCAGCGGCCCCCCCCCCCACCGGGTCCCCATCTGGGTTTGTTTAAAGGCAGAGGAGGGGCTGCAGCAACCCCGCCCCCCAAGCCACCCCACCCTGAAGAGGGTGGTAACAGGGCAGCGGGCTCCCTCCTGTCACCCCTTGCGGCTCTGGGGAGGGGCCCCGCCTATTCCTGCTCCCCATCGGGCTGTTGCTCATTTTCGGCACAGGATCCTGCACACTGCAGGCCCCGGGATGGACGGCTCAGTAAAGGAACCCAGGACTCCTGGCCCCCCAGGCCTGAGCTGCAGGTGCAGGAACCAATTGAATGGGAAGGTTTTAAAAGATATCTCTACCCCATCGTGATTGTGCCGGCCTGGCCTCCCTGGTGGAGGCCAGGCTCTGACTCCCACTGCTCTGCCCCGAGCCCGGCGTGTCGGTGCCCATCCCTCAGGGCCCCCGCGGAGGATGCCTGGTCTCCCCAAAGCACAAGAACGCTTTTGTTCTAGCTTCCCACGCTAACAAAGCCTGCCGTTCTCGGGGCATCCAGCCTGGCATTTGGGTTTCTCGTAACAGATCTGCAAGGGTGGCAGGGGCCAAGGGTGCTGACTCCAGGACACAAGGGCAATCTGGAGACCAAGTTCATCGTGGGGAGAAGCCAGGGGTTCCTCCTCAGCCTTCAGCCTCCAGGAGAAGCGAGTTCCTGAAGGAACAACTAAAAAGGTTCTCTGTCTCTCTCTCTCTCAAGAGGGCAGCACGCCACAGTGCTAACAAGCAACCAGGCTCAGGCTCTTCCAGGAAATTACAGGCTGACAATGGTGTCTC
Source organism: Leptonychotes weddellii (assembly GCF_054177405.1). NCBI lineage: Eukaryota > Metazoa > Chordata > Mammalia > Carnivora > Phocidae > Leptonychotes > Leptonychotes weddellii. The sequence continues at coordinate 9,931 of NW_027846552.1, forward strand.
GAAGTCAGCCCCTGGCAGGGGGGCGGGCGGGAAGCTCGTCCCCACCCTCCTCTCCCAGAGGGTGGGTACCGCAGCTCGGCCCAGGACCCACGCTAGGTGGAGCATGATCACAAATGATGACTGGTGGCTCCACGGATAAGAAAAAGCCCCCAGCCTCACAATTCCAAGTTTCACTTGGTATTCCCAAAAGGACTCCCCCCGCCACCGCCCTGCATCACCCCCTTTCCAAACTTTTAGCCTCCTGGTCTGTAGGCTGGGGTCTCCATGGGGACACGGGGGAATCCAGCGGACTTGCTTCAAGTGCTTGCTTAATTAGATAAATTCAACCACAGGAACGTGGGGGGATGGAAAACAGCCTCGAAGGCTACATTTTAGGTGGGGTGGATGATCGGGCTTTCCATCCGCTCCAGAGACACTGCAGTGTGCAGGATCCTGTGCCGAAGTGAGCAACAGCCCGATGGGGATGTGAGGAGTGGGGCCACCACGTTCCTGCTTCTCACGCTCAAGCTCCCGGGAGTTGACGTTCATCAACCCATGCCCACGGTCAAGGTGCTGGAGGCCGTGTAAGGGTGGATGCAACTTTTGTCTCGTGCGCTAACTTTACAACCCAACCCCCGCACAGAGGGTGTCTCGGCAGTCTCTCCATCTCCATGGCCGAGGGGGGCAGCCACAGACTTCCAGCAGCAACATGTATCATCGAAGGAGGCTCCCAAAGCGGGGGACCCCCACTTCCCTGCCGCAGCTCAAATCTGGGAGCTCAGCCAAGCCTTGCCTACGCCCCGCACCTGCCGCTCAGCCTGTCCTCGCAGACAGTGTGTCCACACGCCGGGGAAGAGCAGAGACACTGCCCTGGGATACCCCTTGGGTAACTGATGGCTGGAATTGTTATGTGGGGGAGGAGATTCCCCACCTGCACTAGGGGCTCCTGGAGGTCAGAGGCATGCGTCACTGCTCTTGACCTCTCTTTAGTCCTTACAGCGCACAGATCAACAGAGAGCTGCTTCTGAGTTCACGACCCTGGCGCTCCCTGTTACCACGGGTCCTCCCATGCAAGTAATCAAGTGACCCAATGGGTACTATTTAATTAACAAAATCGTAACACGTAAGCCCTGGATGATTGATTAATCAACAACGGCCAAATCCCAGTAAGGTCGAGCCCCCACTCGGATGGGAGAGGCACACACATTTTCACGGTGCAACGTGGCAAACATCCGTTCGAGAAATCAGAAAACCTGTCTCCAGCCTGTGACCTGGGATTCCCACCCTGGGAGAAGCACCTTCCCCGTGATCCTGCCCTGTTTCTGGCAGTGGGGACATAAAGGTGGATGAGACAGACAGGGTCCCCGCCCCCCAGGGGTGTACACTGCGGGGAGGGACGCAAACAATAGAGGATTTCAGGTTGTGGTTGGAGCTGGGAACAGGGCTCAGGTGAGGGGCGCAGGGGATGGACGTAATATCGAAGAGGCAGAGGTGGCCTCTCTGAAAACTACTGCGGAAGGTGAGGCCCGAAGGAGAAGCAGGACTCAGCACACGGAGAAGTTCAGAGGCAGACAGAGCTTGGGGCGTCCAGGAACATGGGTGCACAGGGCGGGGTCCCCAAGGGGCTCCTCTGGGCCACTCTGGAAGAGCCTACCTTTACCTGGGGTCATGGTGCCAGATGTGTGAGCAGGGAAGCAGCAGGGGCTGGTTTGCCTCTTTAAGACATTTGGTCAGCGGTCTGCTTTACAGTAACACGGAGAGGGGGCTGTGGGGGGTGGGGGGGAGAGCTGGAACAAGATCGGCCATGAGTTGATAATCACTAAAGCCCGCTGACGGGCCAGTGATGAGGGTTCATCGTACCTTCTTCCCTACCTATGTGTAGGCTCAAAATTCCCCAGTGTTAAAAACCCCAAAGCTGTATTTTTAAGGGTTATCTGGCTTCAGTGTGGAGAATGGGTAGCGGAAGAACACGGGAGGTGCCAAGTAGGGGCGGGCGCAGTTGTCCGAGGCAAGGTGCTGGGGCCTGGCCCAGGAAGGTGGCTATGGGGAGGAAAAGAAGTTTGGAGGCAAGGTCAAGGTCAGGAGGATTTCTGATGGGAGGGATGAAGGAAAGATTCAAGATAAGTCAGCTAAGCAACCATCTGTGGGGTTGTGGGGCCAACTGCTGAGATGGGGGGGGTCAGGAAATAAATAGAGAGATCTGTCTTGCACATGTTCCATTTAGGATGCTGTACTGGGTTGAACGGTGTCCCCCAAAACCTCACCTTTACCTGGAGCCTCCGAATGGGACTTTGTTTTGGAAGAGGAATCTCTGCACATGTGATTAGTTAAGATGAAGTCATACTGGATTAAGGTGGACCCCAACCCCAATGACTGGTGTCCTTATTCGAAGGCCAAGTCAGAGACACAGGAATATGCAGAGGCAAAGGCCATGTGGTAACAAAGCCAGTGACTCAGTTACAAGCCGAGGGATGCCAAGGGTTGCCAGGAGCCTTACCGGAGCTGGGAGAGAGGCGTGGAACAGGTTCTCCCTCAAGCCTCCAAAGGAAGCACGCATGCCCATCCCTTGATTTCAGATGTCTGGCTTCCAGAACATCGAGAGAATAAGTTTGCATTGTTTTAAACCACCGAATCGTGGTGATTTGTTACAGTAGCCCCTGGAAACTGCTACAGACCCCCGTCACTCCCTCTCCCTGGGGGAGATGTCCAGTAGGCACGCCAGTGTGGCTCTCGGGGGGCGGGGGGGGAACCGAGGGAATCGTGAGCTCACAGAGGACACCGAATGACACAGACTGGAAGCTCTCAACAGCGTAGATCCAGGGGCAAAGGGGCCCTGAGACAGGCCGACGTTTAGAGATCAGGAAGGAGGCTACGAGGCTGGAACCGGGGAGTGAGGCCAGGAGGAGGACAAGCAGAGAGATGGGGTGACAGCTGGTGGGAGACCAGGAGCTCACAGGAATGCTCTGGGTTTTATTTTTGACTCTCGAGACGGGTGGGTGTGAGCGGAACTTTGGGACCATTTGTGTTCTGGTCGTCATGAATATGGTCACAGGAAAAAGAGCAGCAAGAGGACCCCAGCGCCCCCTGACTGACTGTCACTGTCTGTCACGGTCTCTCCCAGCCTCTCCCAGCTGAAGGAGCGGGGATGGACACCTGATCCAAAGCCAGCCAGCTCATTGGCTAGCCTGGGACCAATCAGATTCTCTCCAGAGGACGGAGGCTTGGGCTGATGGGAGGTGGGTGCTGGAGCCTGGGCCCCGGGGCCAGGAGGCTAGTGGGTAGGCGGGGCCAGAAGTGGGTGGGGCCAGAAGTGGGTGGGCGGGGCCAGGAGAGGGGGTGGGGGGGCAGTGGTGGTTGGGGGGCCAGGACAAGGGAGCAAATGTGCCAAGAGCCCAGGAGACACAATGAGAGAGAAAAAGAGTCAGACAGAC